>NC_141033.1:49660000-49672500 GCF_052040795.2 Danio rerio | reverse complement strand
ATTTTTCGAGAGCAGACAGATTGTGATAACAGTTAAAGAGGCTCTTTATGTGAAACTCATGATGTTGAGTCTCATGATGTACCGCTGTAATGTGTTTAACCCTATGCTGGAGTCAGAGTTTATCCACTCCTACAAAAGCCAATATCTATTTCAGTTCAAGTCTTAGTATTTCTATTGCACTTTATACAATGCAAACTGTGTTAAAGCTGCTTCACAGAGAAAAAAGGCACACAAAATCTCCACGTCTGTTTTATTTAAAAATCCCTGATCTTCACTGCATGTTTAATATGATATAAAGTGGGTGTTAGAATGTAGAAGCATTGCATTAAATTACATTGTTTTGTGCCATCTCTTTAAAATATGGACATTTATCATACCCCAGTATTTTCAATGAAGTATCTGAGCTATCCTGCTGGTACTGACGGCGTCATTTAATTTCTTTTATTTCACTTTACACTTGAACAACTAAATGAATGCTTAAGTCTATTTAACAGATAATATTTTAATTACATTACAACATCGATGCTTTACATAGAACCTTATGAAGTTGAAGAAAGTCACATTATTGGTAGGGGAAAAAACATTAGCTGTGCATATACCCTTTTAGTTGACTTTACTTAAAGTGAGTAAACACATTGATTTTAAAGCGATTAATTGACTTTACTTTTTTGTTTTTAATGCAATTAGTTGACTTTAATTTAAAAGGTGAGTAAACGTGTTAACTGTAAAGCAATTTGTTGACTTAAAGTGAGTAAACGCGTTGATTTTTATGCAATTAGTTGACTTTAATTGAAAACGTGAGTAAACCCACCGATTTTAAAGCGACTAGTTGACTAATTAAAAAGGTGAGTGAACTGATTTTATAGTGATTAGTTGACTTTAATTAAAAAAGTGAGTAAACTCGCTGATTTTAAAGAGATTAGTTAACTTTAAAAAGTGAGTAAATTGATATTAAAGTGACTAGTTGACTTTACTTTAAAAAGTGAGTAAAGCCAATGCTTTTAAAATCAGTGATTGACCTTACTTTTTAGATTTTAGTGCAATTACTGTTGATTTTACTGAAAATAGTTTGTAAATTCATTGCTTTCAATAATAGTTTATTTAAAAAAATGAGTAAACGCGTTGATTTTAATGCAATTAGTTGACTTAAATTTAAAAAGTTAATAAACTCTGTGATTTTAAAGTGATTAGTTGACTTTAAAAAGTGAGTAAATTGATATTAAAGCGGCTAGTTGACTTTACTTGAAAAAGTGAGTAAACTCGCTGATTTTAAAGTGATTAGTTGACTTAATAAGTGAGTAAATTGATTTTAAAGTGATTAGTTGATTTTAAAAAGTGAGTAAACGTGTTGATTTTAATGCAATTAGTTGACTTTAATTGAAAAAGTTAGTAAACTCTGTGATTTTAAAGTGATTAGTTGACTTTAAAAAGTGAGTAAATTGATATTAAAGCGACTAGTTGACTTTAATTAAAAAAGTGAGTAAAGCCAATGCTTTTAAAATCAGTAGTTGACCTTACTTTTTAGCTTTTAGTGCAATTACTGTTGATTTTACTGAAAATAGTTTGTAAATTCATTGCTTTCAAAAATAGTTTACTTTAAAAAATGAGTAAACGCGTTGATTTTAATGCAATTAGTTGACTTTAATTGAAAAAGTTAATAAACTCTGTGATTTTAAAGTGATTAGTTGATTTTAAAAAGTGAGTAAATTGATATTAAAGCGATTAGTTGACTTGAAAAAGTGAGTAAAGCCAATGCTTTTAAAATCAGTAGTTGACCTTACTTTTTAGCTTTTAGTGCAATTACTGTTGATTTTACTGAAAATAGTTTGTAAATTCATTGCTTTCAATAATAGTTTACTTTAAAAAATGAGTAAACGTGTTGATTTTAATGCAATTAGTTGACTTAAATTTAAAAAGTTAATAAACTCTGTGATTTTAAAGTGATTAGTTGACTTTAAAAAGTGAGTAAATTGATATTAAAGAGGCTAGTTGACTTTACTTGAAAAAGTGAGTAAACTCGCTGATTTTAAAGTGATTAGCTGACTTAATAAGTGAGTAAATTGATATTAAAGCGACTAGTTGACTTTAATTAAAAAAGTGAGTAAAGCCAATGCTTTTAAAATCAGTGACCTTACTTTTTTAGCTTTCAGTGAAATTAGTTGATTTCATTTGAAATAGTTTGTAAATTCGTTGCTTTTAATACTATTAGTTTACTTTAAAAAATGAGTAAATGTGTTAATTTTAATGCAATTAGTTGACTTTACTTTAAAAAACAATTAAACCTGTTGTTTTTAAAACAATTACCCATGCAGCAGGCACAAAACATCAACATGATGTCAGATTGACGTTGTACCCCAATGTCATGGGTTGTTGCATTTTGGGTGGAAATGAAAATCAGGTTGATGTCAGAACTTAACGTCATACTGATGTCAGTGTCCAACGTCGGATAGACGTTGCATTTTTGTCACTTTCCAGCACAACTTATGCAACCAAATATCATGATGATGTTACAGCTTGACGTTGGGGGGTCATCATTACCTCTATGACTTCTATCAGACATTGGATTTTGGTTGCCATACCTGACGAATAAATGTCAGTATTAAACGTCAACTTGACGTTGGTTTAAGATGTTGGCTCAATGTTGGATTTTGGTCACTTTCCAACACAACCTAAAAGCAGCCAAATATCATTGTCATTGAATGTTAAAATGGCTCATTGACAGTGACAGTGGTTAGCACTGTCGCCTCACAGCAAGAAGCTCGCTGGTTCAAGAGCCGGCTGGGTCAGTTTGCATTTCTGTGTGGAGTTTGCATGTCGTTCTCGTGTGTTTCCTCTGAGTGCTCTGGTTTCCCCCACAGTCCAAATACATGCGCTATAGGTGAATTGAATAAACTAAATTGGCTGTAGTGTGTGAATGAGTGTGTATGGGTGTTTCCCAGTACCGGGTTGCAGCTGGAAGGACATCCGCTGTGTAAAACAAATGCTGGATAAGTTGGCAGTTCATTCCGCTGTGGCGATCCCTGATGAATAACAGGACTAAGCTGAAGGAAAATGAATGAATGAATGAATGAATGAATGATTGAGTTTATTGAATATTTATCTTTTCATATAATATTAATTCATGGATAGACAAGCCAGATACATTTTTTGCTCCAAATCACGATTAAAGACCACAAATGATCATTCTGTCATGATTTACTCACCCTTTACTTGTTATAAATCATTCTTTCTGTTGAATACAAAAGAAGATATTTAAAAAAATGTTACAACCGTGTAACCATTGACTTCAATTGTATACGTTTTCCCTATTGAAGTCAATGGTTATAGGTTTTCAGCTTTCTTCAAAATAGTTTATTTTGCGTTCAACAGAAACTCGTATAGCGTAAAAATCACTTGAGGGAGAGTAAATCATGAGTAACGTTTCATTTTTGGGTGAACTATCCCTTTAGAGACAAGCAAGTTCATCAGAATCAGCCATTGATCATCTAGAATGGTGCATCACTTATTTTTACCTTCATCGAATTCTAATAGCCTAACCCGCTTTTCCTCAGGAAGCCCAGTAGTATTTAGATTTGACCCCTGGTTAGGGGTTTTTGTTCTTAGTCAGTAAATGGGATTAAACATTCCCATCATTCCACAACCAATTAAAGCAGGTCCAGATGCTCCAGAGTAAATTTTGAGTCTCGTTTGTGATTGTTTTCCAACAGCCGGCACACTGTGTCCACTGTCCAGTCATGAGTGAAAAGCATGATTCAGAATAAATGTCTGTAAAACTTTCCAAAGTTTGTGTAGTTCATCTGGTGTGCCAAGAGTGCGGACGGGGCGGCGAGTTTGGAGGAATATAAGCAGATTAAGGATGATGAAACCAGTCATTTTTATGACAGTTACACACTTTTTTTGGCTTTAAATTCACATTAGTGCATAAAAAAATTCACAAATAAACGAATGAATAAATAAATTAATTCATAATTAATTAATATAAATATGTAAAAATATGTAAATATAAAATATAAAGTTATAAAAATATATATAATGTGTATATTAATTAAGTAATTTATTTATTTATATTTTATATAAAAATATTAAAAATATAAAATATAATAATTTTAAATATGGAGATTTAAGATAGTACACACACATTTAAAAATATATGATATATTTTAAAGAATATATTTTAAAATACATAATATCATAAATATAAAAATGTTTTTTAGTCATTTTAATTATTGCCATAAAAAATATTGAAGTATGGACTTTATATTGCAAAGGAACATGGAAACATTTTTATAGCCAATAAATATTGCTAATAATAATAAAAAGTATATTAATACTATTATTTTAATAATAATAATAATAATAATAATAATATATTATAAAAGATATAATTATGTTTTATAATATATTTAAAACCAACAAAAAAACTATAATATAGTATTATAAAATGTCTAATTATGTTTCAAAATATATTAAGCAAGAGTAATAATATAATATAAAATATAATATAAAAGCAACAACAATACATTTTTTTAATTAAATAAAAAAATCATATTCTAGTGCAATACAAGTTTTTCGTGCATGCTTATAATAATTATAAAAATAAAGCAATATTTTAGGTATCATTATCATTTTTTAATAATAATAATAATAATAATAATATTGAACTATAAAAGGTATAATTGTTTTGTAATATATATATGTATATATATATATATTTATATATATATACACTCTCTTTTTCTGAAATAAGCCATTTCATTCATTCATTCATTCTTTCATTCATTTATTCATTCATTCATTTTCCTTCAGCTTAGCCCCTTTATTCATCTGGGGTCACCACAGCGGAATGAACCGGCAACTTATCCAGCATATCTTTTACGCAGCGGATGCCCTTCCAGCTGCAACCCAACACTAGGAAACAACAATAAAAACGTTTTTAGTACTATTTTTTTTTTTTTAATAATAATAATAATTTATAGTTTTTATAAAAGTTATAAATGTATTTTAGAATATATTTAAAAGCAACAACAACAATAATAATAATAATAATAATAATAATAATAACAATAATAATAATAATAATAATAATAATAATATAAAGTTTAATTAAAAAATTTACAAACTAGGGCATTCCAAGTTTTTCATGCATGGTGAGAATTTTTTTTATAGTCAATAAACTGATAATAATAATGATAATAATAAAGCAATATTTTAATACTATTATTTTTAATAAAAGTAATAATAATAATAATAATAATAATAAAGTATAGTATTTTAAAAAGGTATAATATGTTTTATAATATATTTAAAAGCAATAATAATAGTAATAATAAAATACTTTTTCAAATGTATAAATAAAAATGTATAATCTACCGCATTCAATTGTTTCATGTATGGTTATATATTTAAAAATATTTGAAAAATAAGATGCACCGCTAAAAAATTATAATAATAATAATCACATCATGCGCTTTTCATTCTGAACATGGTGTATCTGAGGTTTTGTTTCAAACCAAGCTCTATTTTTCTGATTAATCCAATAAACCATATTTGTCTTGTTTATATTACACTCAAAGAAATGGTGCTCGATGTCTCTTCAAACTACTTATTTAAAATGACCTGAAACAACTCAATTCTTAAGTTTTTTTTAGCAGACAACTTAATTATTTTTTGTTCGTTCTACTTAAATTTGTAAAAACTAATAAGTTAACTTAATTCCTTTATGTTGTCCAAACAGACATTGATTATGTGGAAAACAGCATTCACATTTTGCGCTTATCGAATCCCCTTTAAATGGACACGGGCTGTGAGTAATTTGGCTGTGACTCCAGACAGCAGCTCATGTTATTGGCTTTATTGGAGAAGAGAAATAAGAGCCATAACACTGTGACAGCGCTCACATACTGTACTGAACACTAACCTCAGGTAAGAAAACAGGACATGCTGCACGTTTAACTCAAGCTTTCACGGAAATGTGGTTATTATGTAATATATTACAGGTAAAATTCCCTGTATTTAGTAAATGATCTGGTTTTAATGTGTTTTTGCATTATATCTTCAGAGGTCATTACCTCTACACTGTACAAGAAATAGCCATAAATTAGCATTTCTCCGTATTTTGTGATTCATGTTTTTATTTAGCTATTTTTCCCTGTTTATTTATGCTTTTGAATTGCGTTATGGGCCCTTGAGATTTCTTCCAACAACTAATAACCTTGAGAAGGTTTGATAAAGTGACTTTTATGAACATTTTAATAGTTTAAAGTGATATATTGTCTGGTTTGGTGTTGCATAATATGCTACAAAAACCTTGTATTAAACTGCCAGAACATTTTCTGACTTATTTTACAGACTTTTTTCTCTATTTCTAGAGTTGACACTGCGATATTGCTTGATAATAATAGCAGGTTTGGCATGCTGTCCCAGGAGAGAGCCCTGAGCTCAGAGATAATTGAGCCCAGGGCTCCCGCCAGGTCAATGGGCATGTGAGGGGGTACACGAGATCAGGAAGTTAAAAAACCAAGATGGTCGGCGCAATAGCCTAGTGGTAAGCGTATGGTGCAGTAGCATGTCAGGGCGTCCGGAGTTTGAATCCTGGTGTGAGGACATTTCTAAACCCTACCCCCCTCTCTTTCTCCCACTTTGCTTCCTGTCTCAATACTGTCCTATCTAATAAAGGCACCAAGGCCCAAAAATAAATCTTAAAAAAATAAAAGATGAGGGAGAATTGCTAGTCAGGGTGTTTATCAGTGGCGTAGAGCAAAATGCGGAGGCCCCCCTGCAGGGATCACCGACGGGGCCCCCAATTGAAGGCGGGGGGGGGGGGGGGGGGGAGATATACACATAGATATACACATATGTCTATGATCGGGAGTTTTCCTGGATGTTAGTATGCATTTTTTTTTAATGATGAAAATTTTTATTTGACATCACTTTTCTACATTGATGGATCACTTATCGCACGGGCATTCCTGACAAAAAGCTTGTGTTTGTGCGTATGTATATGTACTATTCACTCTCCCTGTTAAATTTGATCTAATCATGTGCTGAAATACACCTCCTCTCCTGCTTTCACTTCTCATACTGACGGAGGGAGCGATTCGTTTGTGAATGAATCACCCTTATGAACGACTCGTTCACTAGCCGACAATAATACAAGTTTCTGGCACCACATCATCTCTTTGTCATATTTCTTTTGCATTGTTTGCTGATTTATTCAACAAACCTAGCATAAACCGAGTGTTTAGTGCGAGTTGGTGCTGCTTTGCCTTATGGTGAATGCAGTAAGTGACTACAGCTATTATTATCAATAACATTACCTGTTTAGCACAAATTTCAAAACATACAAAAACGTAAAAAACTTAGTCCAATGTTCTGCCTTTGTGCTTTGTTTTCTTTGTTTGCTCGTTACTACACTCGTAGACGGCGCTTAAGTCCTGTATCTTCACGTAATAACACTGTCTTGACTAGTGCGGTTGAATGACATTTGTCCTGGGAGCACTGTACCAATGTGGCGGCGCTATAGACACATGCTCAGTGTCCCTATGCGATATCTAGTGTATATATCTATGTCACAAATTGAGGAGTGGGGAAAGGAGGCGGAGTGGCGTGACAACGCGGGGAATCCTTCACAAACTGAGGAGCGATCACAAACCGAAAGTGGCGAGAGCGTCAAAGTAGCCAGAAGTCATTCATTTTTTAACGAGAACCGGCAGCGAGAAACAGCGGCGCGTCTTCATTGGCTATGACGCGGTTCGGCGGCAAGCAATCAGAATGAAGTAGTCCACCGCCTGAGCGGAGTTCAGAGAACACAGTTCTGTAAACTTTGGTTCCGACCACAGTTGTTCCCAAGAGTTTGATTATTGCGGTTCCTGGATTTTCAATTATTAAAAATCGCGACGACGTGGGGCCCCCTAATCACGCGGGGCCCCCCCGCGGTGCGTGCCCTGCGGGCCCGTCCGCTTTGCCACTGGTGTTTATAGTGAGTTTGGAATGATCTGATTGGCTTACTAGTGATTGCAGACAAAAGACCAGCTGTGATCAATCATATCACATGCTTCTCTCGAAATTAGTAAAACTTTACATATTATTTCATTCATTCATTCATTCATTTTCTTGTCGGCTTAGTCCCTTTATTAATCCGGGGTCGCCACAGCGGAATGAACCGCCAACTTATCCAGCAAGTTTTTAGGCAACGGATGCCCTTCCAGCCGCAACCCATCTCTGGGAAACATCCAGACACACTCATACACTACGGACAATTCAGCCTACCCAATTCACCTGTACCGCATGTCTTTGGATTGTGGGGGAAACCGGAGCATCCGGAGGAAACCCACGCGAAGGCAGGGAGAACATGCAAACTCCACACAGAAATGCCAACTGAGCCGAGGTTCGAACCAGCGACCTTCTTGCTGTGAGGCAACAGCACTACCTACTGCGCCACTGCCTCGCAATATATTATTTCTTACACGTTATATTATTTATAACTACTAAATTTTAATAAAAGTCAATTTGTGACTGTACACAACCTGACAAAAGTCTTGTTGCTAGTTTTAGAAACAACAAATAAAAATTCGACTTCTAGTTGATTATTTGATATCAGAAGTGACTTATATGAAAGGCAAAGGCCTCTAGATTACACTTATTTGACCAAAATAAAATATGATCATGTCTTGATTTTTAATGATTTCATTAGGACAGTAAGGTCTGACTTGGCTTAGACAAAAGTCTCATCATTGATCAGAAATAATGTCCAGTATAGAATATAAAGTCATGCTGCAGTGCAAACAGAATGAATATTGTGTCTGACTCCATCATGAGCTTGGAGGACTGCATCCATACATCTCTGCAATGACTCAAATCACTGATTAATAAAGTCATCTGGAATGGCAAAGAAAGCGTTCCTGCAGGACTCCCTGAGTTCATCAAGAGTCTTTAGATTCATCTTCAATGCCTCCTTCATCTTACCCCAGACATTCTCAATAATGTTCATTTCTGGTGACTGGACAGGCCATTCCTGGAGCACCTTGACCTTCTTTGCTTTCAGGAGCTTTGATGTGGAGGCTGAAGTATGATGAGGAGCGCTATCCTGCTGAAGAATTTGCCCTCTCCTGTGGTTTGTAATGTAATGGGCAGCACAAATGTCTTGATACCTCAGGCTGTTGATGTTGCCATCCACTCTGCAGATCTCTCGCACACCCCCATACTGTCTGAATGTAACCCCAAACCATGATTTTTCCCTCAGCAAATTGACTGGTTTCTGTGAGAATCTTGGGTCCATGCTGGTTCCAATAGGTCTTCTGCAGTATTTGTGTTGACTGAGATGCAGCTCAACAGATTATTCACCGGATAAATCCACCTTCTGACACTTTCCCAAATGATCAACTAGAAGTCAAGTTTTTATTTGTTGCTCGTACAACTGGGGTCGACGACAAGACTTTTATCTGGTAGTGTAAAGATGAATTTTCGACATCAGAAGTTGACAGAGCAGCCATCATCATCATCATCCCATAATCCAATTCACAAACATAAATAAACGAAAAACCCTTGTGTATCACAAAGTACAGAAACTGTTAATTACCAGAATTTTTTTTTTTTTTTTTCTTACAGTTTAGTAGATGTAGCATGAAGGATGTTTGATTTTTCTGACGTGTCGAGGTCTGCTGGGTTTAAATGGTGGGTCATAAGATTAACCTTATTAGAGTCAGGCTATTGTGTTTCTCTGCAGAAAAGGCCTGGAGGGCAAAAGTCATGTGATGTATTGACTTTAGAAAGTCATTGGTGCTGTTGTTGGCTGTGACTTTGCAAATTCTGCATGTGGTTGATTGTGCTGCTGGAATTGTGTTCCTAAAGCATTACCTTTCTTCTTTATCAATGTTACACTGGAACTCAAAACATCTCTCTATCACATTTGCATTTCTCAATCTGCACTGAGGAGAGCAGAAGTTAAGCTTTAGTTTGGTTCTTCCCTCATGAAGGTTCTTTTTAAATGAAAATGTCAAGTTTCTTCCTCATTGTCCAGCACAAATACCCCTTAAGTATATATGAAGTTATCAGAAAAGAGAAATGACACAAGATAAGGTTAAAACAAGAAACATTTGTTGCAAAAAATGTAAATGTGTGACGTTTTACAATATATATATACTGTAGGGTCCAGCCAGTTGGTCCAATGACGGTATCCAATGGTGGATGAAGGTTCACTGCATGTTCGGTCTTTTCAGTGCACAATGTTGATTTATATTAAACTTAACTCATATCTGACTCCAATTTTAGTATGAGATGGTTTAGAATATTAATATGTTTATCCTCGTTTTATCTGACTCCAATTATAAAACATTGAGAAGGTTATTTTGTTTCCTTTCACATTATTTTAGATTATGATTGAATATTCTTTTGATTTGTTATTATACCTTATTCTCATTTACTCAGATTCCGATAGCATCTCGAGTCTTGCACCGGCCGGGTATACAATCTCTTAATACAAGCTTGTCAGTCTTGGTCATTAAACAGAGGCGATTAACCACTCTCCTAAAAAGGCAGAACACTACTTACTTGAGATTTTTTATGTGGTCCCCATAGATCTGTTATCTACTAATTCAAGACAAAGTATTTTAATAATAATCGCGCAGGATTATACTATTGTAGATGAAGGCCTAAATATCCACATTTAAAGTAGTTTCAACAATATTTTGTTGTTCTAAATAGTTGGCCTTTTACAGTCCAAGTATACATGAATAAATGCCAATTTGTTAGTCGGATCTCTAACAACATTGTTTAGCGTGCCACGCTGCTCCGTCTAACATGTTTTAGTCCGTTACTAACCTGTACAGTGGCTTGTAGTGCTATGGACAACAACATTTATCAGTGATAATAACACGAACTCTGTTTGAATCATTCAAAACATAACAATTTATTAGTCAGGTAAATGTATTATGCCAATTCAATCAGTCAATTCATAAACGATCAATACAAAACATCAAATTATCAAAGATAAATCCAAGATGAAAAAGATGCATTCCTGACTTTGTAATATACATAACATGGTGCAAGCCATGTTATGGGCTGATCTGGTTAGGCAGAATCGCCCTGAGTCTTTCTTAGGCCTTACCTTAAATAATCCAAGAATTCCCTCAAGGAAGGGGGTGTGTGTATATAAAAGTCACACCCTTCACAGTGGTTCAAAAGATGCCTGAAGTTATATATTTATTGTTTTGATTATGTCTATTTCTGAGAGAATGAGACCATTGTACCAATCGCACTGAGACATTTCAAATGATATCAAACATGATAGTTAAAGTCAGTTTGGTTAATTTAGAACATTCAAACATTAAAATGACCATATGCGTGAGTTGGGGGGATGAAGCTGAGTTTTCAGCATACTCAGATGCAAATGCAGCTGGAACTGGTTTTTCACGCATTCCCCCCTGGTGGGTTGTGGAGTCCATTGGCCCTGTCTTCAGCTCATGTTTTGAATTGTCAAAGACATCAAAAATATTTGTAATATTTCAATTCTTACAATACATATATATATATATATATATATATATATATATATATATATATATATATATATATATATATATATATTAGGGATGTAACGGTATCAGAATTTCACGGTACGGTAATACCTCGGTATGAATGTCACGGTACGGTATTTATTGAATCATTTACAGGAAAAAAAAAACTTTTGAAAATACTCCCAAAAAAGTGCCAAAAGTGTCAATGACATACAAATTAGCCATCTATCTGTTAGCTTTGAAACAGGAACTTCAATTTTAATAACAAAAAATTATTAAACCATGTAAAAAAATAAAGTTTCAATTTAGTATTGTTAAAAACTCATCACATTCAACATTTAATCACTCACTTAGATAGAGATGGGTTTAAAGGAAAATTATCATATAACTATAATCTGGTAAAAGCTGGTATTTCTGAGTATTTACAATGTCCCCTGCAACAGAAAAAACCCCTCTCATTTGGGACTGAGGATTCTGGGACAAGAGAGATATGACTTGGCCCATGTTGACAGCAGTGGGGTAACGTTGTGCATTGTCTTTCCCCCACTTGAGAGGACAAACCATGAGTGAGATAGAGATCTCTTTGCGGTACAAGTCAATGTCTGCATCAATCTGAACAGTGTGCTGTGTTTCTGCAGTCCCCATGACTGTTTTTAGTTGTATTCCCCAACTTGCAGGCACGTGCACACATAGGGCTCAACCTGTGCAGTGCACATGCCCTTTTTAGTCTTGGATAGAAAATGCCCTTCCAAAACGATCAAAAGTGCCCCCGCGACGCGACACAACCTCCGTCCAGTCCAGCCCTTCAGTAGGCGCGCGATAACACCTCTCTTGAGTATGCGCGCTCAACCCCCCCTCGGCGCTTTACAATACGCGCGCCACAACACAGCTGATCAGAACGCGCGCGACAGCACCGCTATTCAGCACGCGCGCGGCGACAACACCCGCTTTAGGTTCGATCATTTCCATCTTTTTTTCATCTCCGCT
>NC_141033.1:49637500-49650000 GCF_052040795.2 Danio rerio | reverse complement strand
AGGCACATGGGACATTTTGTGGCTGAGTTATAAGCCAAACTACCTTCTGCCAGCAGGTGGCGTTATGACTGACTCAATATTGTTATGGGGATGTGTTCAGGAGTAGACTTTTATCAACCATGTGAAGTTTCAGGCAGATCAGAGATTGTGTGGAGATTGTGTTATAAGACAAACTACATTCTGCCAGCAGGTGGCGCTATTAAAGACTCAATATTATTATGTAGATGTGCTCAGGAGAGGACTTTAATCAACCATGTGACATTTTAGACAGATCGGACATTGTGTGGCCGAGTTACAAGCCAAACTACCTTCTGCCAGCAGATGGCGCTATTACTGACTCAATATTGTTATGTAGATGTGTTCAGGAGTGGACTTTTATCAACCATGTGAAGTTTCAGGCAGATCAGAGATTGTGTGGAGATTGTGTTATAAGACAAACTACATTCTGCCAGCAGGTGGCGCTATTAAAGACTCAATATTATTATGTAGATGTGCTCAGGAGAGGACTTTAATCAACCATGTGACATTTTAGACAGATCGGACATTGTGTGGCCGAGTTACAAGCCAAACTACCTTCTGCCAGCAGATGGCGCTATTACTGACTCAATATTGTTATGTAGATGTGTTCAGGAGTGGACTTTCATCAACCATGTGAAGTTTCAGGCAGATCAGACATTGTGTGGTTGAGTTATAAGAAATTCCTGTTCCATGGCGAAGCGTTGAGGTTTGTCATGCCACCACAGACACGCCCCTCTGCAAAAACTCTAGATCTTTACAATATATCCTCACTAGAGCTTTCAGATGACACCACTCTATTTTTTTGGTGCTGATACGGGAAAGTTTGTGGGAGGAGATTGTTACAGTGTCAAACATGTCATTTCCTGTGGCCAGCAGGTGGCGCTATAACTGTAACTGGATATCGGAACGTAAACCTGATCAGGTCAGGACTGTTATTAAATGTGTGAATTTTGAGGCAGATCGAATATTGCATGCCTGAGTTATAAAGACTACCTGTTTTGTGGCGAATCATCAAAGTTTGCGAGGCCGCCACGGACACGCCCATCGATGAAAACTCTAAAGCTTCGCAATTTAACATCACCAAGGCTTTCAGATGACAAAATCCAATTTTGGTGTTTATCAGATAAAATCCCTAGGAGGAGTTTGTTAAAATACAACGCCTGAAAATTGCAAAAACGGCACTTTTTCGCCACAGGAAGTTAAAAATATTTGACTTCCTGTTGGGTTTGAGATATGGCTCCAAGAGACTTTTTCGTATGTTTTGCCATGTTTGAGGTGTGTGCCAATTTTTGTGCATGTGCGTGATTCGTAGATCGGGGGCTCGTCCGTTTAATTTTTCTAGGTGGCGCTGTTGAGTCATTTTGCCACGCCCACTTCAATATTGTTATGTGGATGTGTTCAAGAGATGAAGTTTATCAACCATGTGAAGTTTCAGGCTGATCGGACATTGTGTGGTTGAGTTATAAGGACTTCCTGTTCCATGGCGAAGCGTTGAGGTTTGTCATACCGCCATGGACACACCCCTCTGCGAAAACTCTAGATCTTCACAATATATCATCGCTAGAGCTTTCAGATAACACCACTCAATTTTGGTGTTGATACGATAAAATTTGTGGGAGGAGTTTATAACTCCATAAATCATGTCATTTCCTGTGGCCAGCAGGTGGCGCTATAACTATATCTGGATATTGGCATGTAAACGTGTTCAGGTCAGAACGCTTATCAAGCGTGTGAATTTTGAGGCAGATCTGATAATGCATGCCTGAGTTATAACGACTTCCTCTTTTGTGGCGAATCGTCAAAGTTTGCGAGGCCGCCACGGACACGCCCATCAACGAAAACTCTAAAGCTTCGCAATTTAACATCGCCAAGGCCTTTAGATGACAAAACCCAATTTTGATGTCGATCGGATAAAATCCCTAGGAGGAGTTTGTTAAAATACAACGCCTGGAAATGGCAAAAACGCCACTTTTTCGCCGCAGGAAGTTAAAAATATCCGACTTCCTGTTGGGTTTGAGATATGGCTCCAAGAGACTTTTTCGTATGTTTTGGCATGTTTGAGGTGTGTGTCAATTTTCGTGCATGTGCGTGATTCGTGGATCGGGGGCTCGTCCGTTTAATTTTTCTAGGTGGCGCTGTCGAGTCATTTTGCCACGCCCACTTCCGAAGCCCATAACAAACGTAAATTTTCGCCACTTCTGAGGCGTGTGCAAAGTTGCGTGAGTTTTCGGGCATGTTTAGCCCCTCAAAACCGCGATTCATTCCGGACGAGAATAATAATAATAATAATAATAATTAAAGCTGCAAGCAGCGATGATAGGGACCTCGCACCCGGGCTCACCGCCGCCCAGTGGCCTCAGGATGACAGAGAACAGCGAACAATAATAATTTAAGCCGATATATATAAAGAACCTGAGAAAATCGAACATTCATGCCAAACTTCCTCTTGTCAGCAGGTGGCGCTATGACTGTGACTCAAGATTTGCATGTAGATGCCTTCGGTAGAAGAATCTTATCAACCATGTGAATTTTTAGCCAGATCGGACATTGTTTAGCTGAGTTATATGTAATTTCCTGTTGCCAGCAGGTGGCGCTATGACTGTGACTCAATATTGGCATGTAGATGTCTTCAGAAGAGGATTTTAATCAACCATGTAAATTTTTAGGCTGGTCAGACTTTGTGTGGCTGAGTTATAAGCCAAACTATCTTCTGCCATCAGGTGGTGCCATGACTGACTCAATATTGTTATGTGGATGTGCTTAGGAGAGGACTTTTATCAACCATGTGAAGTGTTAGGCAGATCGGACATTGTGTGGCCGAGTTACAAGCCAAACTACCTTCTGCCAGCAGGTGGCGCTATGACAGACTCAATATTGTTATGTGGATGTGTTCAGGAGAGGAATATGATCAACCTTGTGAAGTTTCAGGCAGATCGGACATTGTGTGGTTGAGTTATAAGCATTTCCTGTTCCATGGCGAAGCGTTGAGGTTTGTCATGCCGCCACGGACACGCCCTTCTGCAAAATCTCTAGATCTTTACAGTATATCATCACTAGAGCTTTCAAATAACATCACTCAAATTTGGTGCTGATATAATAAATTTTGCGGAAGGAGTGTATTACATTGTAAAACATGTCATTTCCTGTGGCCAGCAGGTGGCGCTATAACTGTATCTGGATATCAGCATATAAACGTATTCAGGTCCGGACTGTTATCAAATGTGTGAAATTTGAGGCAGATTGGATAATGCATGCCTGAGTTATAATGACTTCCGGTTTTGTGGCGAATCGTCAAAGTTTGCGAGGCCGCCACGGACACGCCCATCGACAAAACCTCTAAAGCTTCGCAATTTAACATTGCCAAGGCCTTTAGATGACAAAACCCAATTTTGGTGTCAATAGGATAAAATCCCTAGGAGGAGTTCGTTAAGATACAACGCCTGGAAATGGCAAAAATGCCACTTATTTGCCGCAGGAAGTTAAAAATATCCGACTTCCTGTTGGGTTTGAGATATGGCTCCAAGAGACTTTTTCCTATGTTTTGGCATGTTTGAGGTGTGTGCCAACTTTCGTGCATGTGCGTAATTCGTAGATCAGGGGCTCGTCCGTTTAATTTTTATAGGTGGCGCTGTCGAGCCATTTTGCCACGCCCACTTCATTATTGTTATGAGGATGTGTTCAGGGAAGGACTTTTATTAACCATATGAAGTTTCAGGCTGATCGGACTTTGTGTGGTTGAGTTATGAGGACTTCCTGTTCCATGGCGAAGCGTTGAGGTTTGTCATGCCGCCACGGACACGCCCCTCTCCGAAAACTCTAGATCTTCACAATATAACATCACTAGAGCTTTCAGATAACACCACTCAATTTTGGTGTTGATACGATAAAATTTGTGGGAGGAGTTTATAACTCCGTAAATCATGTCATTTCCTGTGGCCAGCAGGTGGCGCTGTAACTGTATCTGGATAGTGGCATGTAAACGTGTTCAGGTCAGGACTGTTATTAAACGTGTGAATTTTGAGGCAGATCGGATAATGCATGCCTGAGTTATAACAACTTCCTGTTTTGTGGCGAATCGTCAAAGTTTGCAAGGCCGCCAAGGACACGCCCATCGACGAAAACTCTAACGCTTCGCAATTTAACATCGCCAAGGCCTTTAGATGACAAAACCCAATTTTGGTGTCGATCGGATAAAATCCCTAGGAGGAGTTCGTTAAAATACAACGCCTGGAAATGGCAAAAATGCCTTTTTTTCGCCACAGGAAGTCAAAAATATCCGACTTCCTGTTGGGTTTGAGATATGGCTCCAAGAGACTTTTTCGTATGTTTTGGCGTGTTTGAGGTGTGTGCCAATTTTCGTGCATGTGCGTGATTCGTTGATCGGGGGCTCGTCCGTTTAATTTTTCTAGGTGGCGCTGTCGAGTCATTTTGCCACGCCCACTTCCGAAACCCATAAAACCCAGCCATTTACACCGCGTTTGGTGTGTGTGCAAATTTTCGTGAGTTTTCGGGCATGTTTAGACCCTCAAAAGTGCCCCGGTTGGGGGCGGAATAATAATAATAATAATAATAATAAAAAACGGAGCAATTCCAATAGGGCCTACGCACCGTTTCGGTGCTCGGTCCCTAATAAGAAACGGAGCAATTCCAATAGGGCCTTGCACCGTTCGGTGCTCGGTCCCTAATTAAAGCTGCAAGCAGCGATGATAGGGACCTCGCACCCGGGCTCACCGCCGCCCGGTGACCTTACGATGACAGAGAACAGCGAACAATAATAATTTAAGCCAATATATAAAAAAAATCTAAGAAAATCACAGATTTATGCCAAACTTCCTCCTGTCAGCAGGTGGCGCTATAACTGTGACTTAAGATTGGCATGTAGATGTCTTCCGGAGAGGAATCTTATCAACCATGTGAAGTTTCAGGCACATGGGACATTGTGTGGCTGAGTTATAAGCCAAACTACCTTCTGCCAGCAGGTGGCGTTATGACTGACTCAATATTGTTATGTGGATGTGTTCAGGAGCGGACTTTTATTAACCATGTGAAGTTTCAGGCAGATCAGAGATTGTGTGGAGATTGTGTTTTAAGACAAACTACATTCTGCCAGCACGCTATGAAAGACTCAATATTATTATGTAGATGTGTTTAGAAGAGGACTTTCATCAACCATGTGACATTTTAGGCAGATCTGACATTGTGTGGCCGAGTTACAAGCCAAAATTCCTTCTGCCAGCAGGTGGCGCTATGACTCTGACTCAATATTACTATGTAGATGTGCTCAAGAGAGGACTTTCATCAACCATGTGAAGTTTCAGGCAGATCGGACATTGTGTGGCAGAGTTACAAGCCAAACTACCTTCTGCCAGCAGGTGGCACTATGAATGACTCAATATTGTTATGTGGATGTGTTCAGGAGAGGAATTTTATCAATCATGTGAAGTTTCAGGCAGATCAAACATTGTGTGGTTGAGTTATAAGAAATTCCTGTTCCATGGCGAAGCGTTGAGGTTTGTCATGCCACCACAGACACGCCCTTCTGCAAAAACTCTAGATCTTCACAATATATCATCGCTAGAGCTTTCAGATGACACCACTCTATTTTGGTGCTGATACGGGAGAGTTTGTGGGAGGAGTTTGTTACAGTGTCAAACATGTCATTTCCTGTGGCCAGCAGGTGGCGCTATAACTGTAACTGGATATCGGCACGTAAACCTGATCAGGTCAGGACTGTTATTAAATGAGTGAATTTTGAGGCAGATTGAATAATGCATCCCTGAGTTATAAAGACTTCCTGTTTTGTGGCGAATCATCAAAGTTTGCGAGGCCGCCACGGACACGCCCATCGATGAAAACTCTAAAGCTTCGCAATTTAACATCACCAAGGCTTTAAGATGACAAAACCCAATTTTGGTGTTTATCTGATAAAATCCCTAGGAGGAGTTTGTTAAAATACAACGCCTGAAAATGGCAAAAGCGCAACTTTTTCGCCACAGGAAGTTAAAAATATCCGACTTCCTGTTGGGTTTGAGATATGGCTCCAGGAGACTTTTTCGTATGTTTTGCCATGTTTGAGGTGTGTGCCAATTTTCGTGCATGTGTGTGATTCGTAGATCGGGGGCTCGTCCGTTTAATTTTTCTAGGTGGCGCTGTCGAGTCATTTTGCCACGCCCACTTCAATATTGTTATGTGGATGTGTTCAAGAGATGACGTTTATCAACCATGTGAAGTTTCAGGCAGATCGGACATTGTGTGGTTGTGTTATAAGGACTTCCTGTTCCATGGCGAAGCGTTGAGGTTTGTCATACCGCCACGGACACGCCCCTCTGCGAAAACTCTAGATCTTCACAATATATCATCACTAGAGCTTTCAGATAACACCACTCAATTTTGGTGTTGATACGATAAAATTTGTGGGAGGAGTTTATAAGTCCGTAAATCATGTCATTTCCTGTGGCCAGCAGGTGGCGCTGTAACTGTATCTGGATATTGGCATGTAAACGTGTTCAGGTCAGGACGCTTATCAAGCGTGTGAATTTTGAGGCAGATCAGATAATGCATGCCTGAGTTATAACGACTTCCTCTTTTGTGGCGAATCGTCAAAGTTTGCGAGGCCGCCACGGACACGCCCATCGATGAAAACTCTAAAGCTTCGCAATTTAACATCGCCAAGGCCTTTAGATGACAAAACCCAATTTTGGTGTCGATCGGATAAAATCCCTAGGAGGAGTTCGTTAAAATACAACGCCTGGAAATGGCAAAATCGCCACTTTTTCGCCGCAGGAAGTTAAAAATATCCGACTTCCTGTTGGGTTTGAGATATGGCTCCAAGAGACTTTTTCGTATGTTTTGGCATGTTTGAGGTGTGTGCCAAATTTCGTGCATGTGCGTGATTCGTGGATCGGGGGCTCGTCCGTTTAATTTTTCTAGGTGGCGCTGTCGAGTCATTTTGCCACGCCCACTTCTGAAGCCCATAATAAACGTAAATTTTCGCCACTTCTGAGGCGTGTGCAAAGTTGCGTGAGTTTTCGGGCATGTTTAGCCCCTCAAAACCGCGATTCATTCCGGAGGAGAATAATAATAATAATAATAATAATAATAATAATAATAATAATAAACGGAGCAATTCCAATAGGGCCTACGCACCGTTTCGGTGCTCGGTCCCTAATAATAAACGGAGCAATTCCAATAGGGCCTTGCACCGTTCGGTGCTCGGTCCCTAATAATAAACGGAGCAATTCCAATAGGGCCTTGCACCGTTCGGTGCTCGGTCCCTAATAATAATAATAAAAAACGGAGCAATTCCAATAGGGCCTACGCACCGTTTCGGTGCTCGGTCCCTAATTAAAGCTGCAAGCAGCGATGATAGGGACCTCGCACCCGGGCTCACCGCCGCCCGGTGACCTTACGATGACAGAGAACAGCGAACAATATTAATAAAAGCCGATATATATATAAAAAACCTAAGAAAAATACAGATTTATGCCAAACTTCCTCCTGTAAGCAGGTGGCGCTATACCTGTGACTCAAGATTGGCATCTAGATAACTTCAGGAGAGGAATTTAATCAACCATGTGAAGTTTCAGGCACATGGGACATTGTGTGGCTGAGTTATAAGCCAAACTACCTTTTGCCAGCAGGTGGCGTTATGACTGACTCAATATTGTTATGGGGATGTGTTCAGGAGTGGACTTTTATCAAACATGTGAAGTTTCAGGCAAATCAGAGATTGTGTGGAGATTGTGTTATAAGACAAACTACATTCTGCCAGCAGGTGGCGCTATTAAAAACTCAATATTATTATGTAGATGTGCTCAGGAGAGGACTTTCATCAACCATGTGACATTTTAGACAGATCGGACATTGTGTGGCCGAGTTACAAGCCAAACTACCTTCTGCCAGCAGATGGCGCTATTACTGACTCAATATTGTTATGTAGATGTGTTCAGGAGAGGACTTTTATCAATCATGTGAAGTTTAAGGCAGATCGGACATTGTGTGGTAGAGTTATAAGGACTTCCTGTTCCATGGCGAAGCGTTGAGGTTTGTCATGCCACCACAGACACGCCCCTCTGCAAAAACTCTAGATCTTCACAATATATCATCGCTAGAGCTTTCAGATGACACCACTCTATTTTGGTGCTGATACGGGAAAGTTTGTGGTAGGAGTTTGTTATAGTGTCAAACATGTCATTTCCTGTGGCCAGCAGGTGGCGCTATAACTGTAACTGGATATCGGCACGTAAACCTGTTCAGGTCAGGACTGTTATTAAATGTGTGATTTTTGAGACAGATCTGATAATGCATGCCTGAGTTATAACGACTTCCTGTTGTGGCGAATCATTAAAGTTTGCGAGGCCGCCACAGACACGCCCATCGACAAAAACTCTAAAGCTTCGCAATTTAACATCGCCAAGGCCTTTAGATGATAAAACCCAATTTTGGTGTCGATCGGATAAAATCCCTAGGAGGAGTTTGTTAAAATACAACGCCTGGAAATGGCAAAAATGCCACTTTTTCGCCGCAGGAAGTTAATAATATCCGACTTCCTGTTAGGTTTGAGATATGGCTCCAAGAGACTTTTTCGTATGTTTTGGCATGTTTAAGGTGTGTGCCAATTTTCGTGCATGTGCGTGATTCGTAGCTCGGGGGCTCGTCCGTTTAATTTTTCTAGGTGGCGCTGTCGAGTCATTTTGCCACGCCCACTTCAATATTGTTATGTGGATGTGTTCAAGAGATGACGTTTATCAACCATGTGAAGTTTCAGGCAGATCGGACATTGTGTGGTTGAGTTATAAGGACTTCCTGTTCCATGGCGAAGCGTTGAGGTTTGTCATACCGCCACGGACACGCCCCTCTGCCAAAACTCTAGATCTTCACAATATATCATCGCTAGAGCTTTCAGATAACACCAACCAATTTTGGTGCTGATACGAAAAAATTTGTGGGAGGAGTTTATTACTCCGTAAATCATGTCATTTCCTGTGGCCAGCAGGTGGCGCTATAACTATATCTGGATATTGGCATGTAAACGTGTTCAGGTCAGGACGCTTATCAAGCGTGTGAATTTTGAGGCAGATCAGATAATGCATGCCTGAGTTTTAACGACTTCCTCTTTTGTGGCGAATCGTCAAAGTTTGCGAGGCCGCCACGGACACGCCCATCGATGAAAACTCTAAAGCTTCGCAATTTAACATCGCCAAGGCCTTTAGATGACAAAACCCAATTTTGGTGTCGATCGGATAAAATCCCTAGGAGGAGTTCGTTAAAATACAACGCCTGGAAATGGCAAAAACGCCACTTTTTCGCCGCAGGAAGTTAAAAATATCCGACTTCCTGTTGGGTTTGAGATATGGCTCCAAGAGACTTTTTCGTATGTTTTGCCATGTTTGAGGTGTGTGCCAATTTTCGTGCATGTGCGTGATTCGTGGATCGGGGGCTCGTCCATTTAATTTTGCTAGGTGGCGCTGTCGAGTCATTTTGCCACGCCCACTTCCGAAGCCCATAACAAACGTAAATTTTCGCCACTTCTGAGGCGTGTGCAAAGTTGCGTGAGTTTTCGGGCATGTTTAGCCCCTCAAAACCGCGATTCATTCCGCGGAAGAAGAAGAAGAAGAAGAAGAAGAAGAAGAAGAAGAATAATAATAAACAGAGCAATTCCAATAGGGCCTACGCACCGTTTCGGTGCTCGGTCCCTAATAAATAACAACAAATAAGTAAATAAAATAAATAAATGACTAAATAAAAATAAATTAATAAAAAAAAATAAAAACATTCGTACAGAATACACATATACTTTGATAACCTAATATTACAAAAAATGAACCCCCAGGTATTTATAATTATTGGTAATTAATTTATTGATGAAAGTTTTTGATGAGGTTTTGATTCATTCAAGTGTTACTTCTGTGGACAAACCCAATTGTTAGGTTACATTCTGTAAATGCTGTTCAAATATTTTAGTAAAATCTGATATATAATTAGTCATTTATAATATTATAAATAGAATAATATATCATTTTAAAGTACCTAGCTCATCATAGGATGCTTCAAAAATATATTTGAACATCTTGTAAAACCAACCCACGCTCATTCTGAAAATGTACCTCTATATACATTTCTGGAGAGAGCAAAATACGTCCCAGGAGCTACGCATTTTTGCAGTTTTTGTTTTTGTGAATCCACCAGAGGCTGCCGTGTACCCTTTTTCATATCTCAAATTTCTCTCGCGAGTGCCATTTGCGCCTGCTGTTCTTGCGGATGTCCACCAGAGGCCGTTGTCGACTGACTGACTAACTTACAGACTCATCAACCAACCGATCAAAATGAGCCTGTGTTGTGTAAAACAGATTTATACTTTATTACCTATGCAAACAAACAAAAAAAACATATATATATATATATATATATATATATATATATATATATATATATATATATATATATATATATACTGTCAAAATTCAGACTCCCATCAGAATCCAAACTTCCCCAACTTTTTAACCGACCTTCAAAATAATTCACATCAGCAATCTAGTTTCCCAAATTCAAGATGATGCTTTACATTAAACCTCAAAGAACATTTCCTTTCACATCCGTTTTCTGTTTTAACAGATCAGTTTAGCCCAAAGTGGCCTGTATTATCTGCCTTTCTAGAAGACTCATCCTGAGTTTATGATCCAGATCTGAACCACTATATTTTCATTTCATTAACCCTTTATTTCTGAAGTGATTTGAGTTATAGCAGTCTAGTGGCTCCCCTAGTAGCAAAGAATTCTGGCCCAGATTTGGCAAAAAGCTGGCACAGCAGGCATTCATCCGGCACTGGCATACAGCATGTGGGCCAAACAGGGGCGGACTGGGACAAAAATTCAGCCCTGGCACTGTAACCACATCAGCCCACATTACCACACCGACACAGCCCCACCCACGGACACGCACATTCAGTATTTATTTTGGTGTACAGATGGTAAAATAATATGACATTCTTGCCAGATTTTGATAACGTCCGGGTGACCTCGGATTGGGTCGGCCAATCTTGAAATCAGGCGGCCGTCGCCGATTGGGCCAAATGCTTAACGTTTATTATTATTATTATTATTATAATTATATTTATTTTTTATCAACATCATAATAATAAAATAATAATAAAAGCTTCCTGCACGTAAAAACAATATATTAAAAAAAAAAAAAAAAAACTGACCGGCCCACATTTAAAAATTGGTCCGGCCCTTCTGGCATTTGCCAGAATTGCCAGATGGCCAGTCCGCCCCTGGGGCCAAACATGGCCCGGGTTTGGCAGAGGCGGCACCGTTTTTAAGGCGGCACACAAGATTTGGGCCAGATGAAAAATGTAGTATTTGGCCCAGATTTAAAAATTTGATAAGTGGGCCATGTGAGTTTGGCCAGTCTTGACCCACATTTAAAATACACTAAAATCATTTTTGAGTAAAGAAAAAAAATTCTACCAATCAGGTCACTTTGAGAAAAAGCGTGCCCATAGTGTGCCTAAAGCGCATCACTCCATGGGTTTATCAATTTCATTGCAATCGTGACACACCAACCTATCTGGCCCAGTTCAGGCCCAGTTATGAGTTATTAACTTGGCTGAGACTTGGCCCAGATATGGTCCGTGTTTGGCCCTTGTCTGGAAGCCAGATTTGGTCCAGTCATGTACCGTAATTCACTGCGGCATGTGGGCCAAGCAAAACCTGATTGTGTGGGCCAGAGCTGGGCCAGAGAAATTTTGCTATGCGGGTCAGGTTTTAAGTCATTGTTCTGAATGCTTTTGATGCCTTATTCCTCACTCACACTAGCAGTGACTTTGTAGCTGCCTGGCGCTCTGGGTGCTGACCTGCTGCAAACGCAGGTCTGTGTAGGTCTACAGCATGAAGAATACAACCGGCCTCTTAGATGATCCTCTTTCAGCTCGCTGTGCTCTACTGGTGCTCCTGTTGGCTGTCACAAAAGAAAGTTGCTGTTCATTTGCATAAAGTTAAAGAATTCTCAACTTTGTCGCGTCGCTTTACACACCAACCTTGACGCCAATTGTCGCTGTTGCTCGGGTAGACGGAGGTCGCCGGAAGTCGCTCACTTTCTATTGAAATGAAAAGTCACTTTGCCATTGCAAGTAACTCGTAGTGTGAATGAGGTCTTATTTTTTAGGGAACCTGTTATGCCTCTTTTTACAAGATGTAAAATAAGTCTCTGTCCCTAGAGTGTGTATGTGAAACTTCAGCTCATTATAACCCACAAATATTGTTTTATAACTGTTTGAAACGGCTCCTTTCGGGCTTTAATCCTAATTCTGCTGTTTTGGTGACTGTCTCTTTAAATGCAAATGAGATTTGGCTCTTTTTAAAAGAGGGCGGAGCTACAAATACCTACTGTCAGCATAGTGGCAGATTCAAAAACAAGACTAACGTCCTCTGTTAATAAGGGAGAGATCACACTAGAGGGCGGGGCTTTCCACCTCTGATGAC
>NC_141033.1:49567500-49632500 GCF_052040795.2 Danio rerio | reverse complement strand
TAATTACTACAGTATGTACTTAGATGTTTCTATTGTACTTCACTTCAGTTCAGATAAAACTCGATATCAAGCTGTAGACATCAGTTGTCCTCGAATAGCTGATTAAAAGGGGAGTTGTGCTGCAGTTTTCTTCATGAAGGTTTCAGTGTGCAGCTGTGTTCTAGTGGGAGTTTTTTTTTTTCAGATGGCAGAGACTGAGTATTCTCAGTGAGGAATGCAACATGGAAAGTGCGCATCCTCTCACTGCAAACCAAACAACAGATGTCTGTCATTGTCGACAGGCAGAGCAAAGTGCAGTGTTAGTTGTCTCATTCTGATGTTAAATTTGTCTGCGAGTGATTGTTGCAGCTCATTCATGAGCAAGAGAGAATGTGGATAGAAACAGAGCTGTGCATTTAGATTACTGAGAGTGAGAACACAGACAGAGCAACAGAAGAACTGACTCAAGATGAGGAATTTTTTTATGTTTTATGTACACTTACCGGCCACTTTATTAGGTACAGCTTACTAGTACCGAGTTGGACCCCCTTTTTTGCCTTCAGAACTGCCTTAATCCTTCATGGCATAGATTTAACAAGGTTTTGGTCTGCATTGGCTGCACATTCATGATGCAAAACTGTGGAGAACATTTGAGCACAGTGAACTCATTGTCATGTTCAAGAAACCAGTCTGAGATGCTTCACGCTTTATGACATGGCGCGTTATCCTGCTGGAAGTAGCCATCAGATGATGGGTACACTGTGCTCATAAAGGGATGGACATGGTCAGCAACAATACTCAGGTAGGCTGTGGCTTTGACACGATGCTCAATTGGTACTAATCAGCCCAAAGTGTGCCAAGAAAATATCCCCCACACCATTACACCACCACCACCAGCCTGAACCGTTGATACACGACAGGATGGATCCATGCTTTCATGTTGTTGATGCCAAATTCTGACCCGACCATATGAATGTGGAAGCAGAAATCGAGACTCATCAGAAAAGGCAACGTTTTTCCTATATTCTTTTGTCCAATTTAGAGATGGTTGTACTTAAAAATTCCAGTAGATCAGCAGTTTCTGAAATGCTCAGACCAGCTTGTCTGGCATCAACAACCATGACATGTTCAGAGAGTTACTTAAATCCCCTTTCTTCCCCATTCTGATGCTCGGTTTGAACTGCAGCAAATCGTCTTGATCATGTCTACATTCCTAAATGCATTGAGTTGCTGCCATGTGATTGGCTGATTAGAAATTTGCGTTAACAAGCAGCTAAACAGGTGTGCCTAACGATCCAACTCATTTTTTGTTTCCACAGTATGAACTGCTTCCCTCTGGTAGAAGATATAGAGTCCCAAAGTGTAGGTTAAACTGCTATAAGAAATCCTTTGTACCTGTTTCAGTGGGTTTATTTAATAAGAGTATATCTTAATTAGCACTATACATTTTGTAATTGTTGTATTTTCTATTGTTTTTTTATTGCTTGTTTTAGTGAGTGTCTGCATCAATATGGCGATGCCCATAACAAATCTCCTATCAAGGAGAATAAAGTTTTTTTTACTACTACTAATAAAGTGGCCGGTGAGCGTATATATGTTCAATTGTACTCAGTATAAAAACAGCATTTCGGAAAATTATCAAAAACATTACTCTTCAATTACAAGAAAAAAAGCGTGATATCTAATAGTTACGAATAATAAAATTTTCCAATTAACGTGTCTCTTTCATTTTTATATTTTATCTATTTGGACTTTGGTGGAAAGCGGGCACCCGCCGCAGGAAATCCACACCAACACATGGAGAACGTTCAAACTTCACACAGACATGCCAACTGATCCAGCGTGTGTCCTGACATTTCACCCTACTCATCAGATTATGCTACCAACTCTGAATGGTTCTGAGACTGAGGTTAGGACAGGGGCTTATCAACCAGGGGGACGGGGAGGTTCACCCCCCTCACCCCCCTCACTTTTAAAAATTATACAATTGTAAACTTTTGGATCTGATTCAGCTGTTCCTCCCACTTTTAAAATGTTTGCTGCGCCCCTGGGTTAGGTTTTAGGTTAGGGTGATATTACAGCCTTATATCGCACTACTCCACATTAAAATTTACCGGGACTCGAACCAGCGACCTTCTTGTTGTGAGGGGACAGTGCTAACCATTGAGCTACAGTGCTACCCTGACAACATTTCATTGAAATATATTTAATTTTTAGTGTTTTTCAGGATATAAATTTGCAATTTTTGAAATATTATTGCATTTTAAATAATGTAATTTATATAAAAAAAAGTTTCAAACAACGTTTTGTGGGTGTTTTTCTTTAAATTATGACAAAAATGTTTAACATTTAAAATGTTTTTATTCTGAACTCAAGTTATTATAAAACGGTATTTGTTTATGCTCTTTGTGAAAAAGAAAATGTCAAGTTAAAAAACGTAAAAACATTTTAAAAAATCAACGTTTTAGCAACGTCAAACTGGACATTTCAATGTTCTTGGAATGTTCCAAATAAACGTTCTTAGAACATTATATTTCGGTGGAAATTTAGGTTTTGAAAACATTATAACAACGTTATCCTAACCATAAAAAAGGTTCTAGCAACATTAAGCAGACTGGACATTTAAATGTCCCTGGAATGTTACAGATAACGTTATGAGAACGTTCTGAAAACCAAAAATTGTTAGCGGGGATATTACAGCTTCATATAACACTACTCCACATTAAGATTTACCAGGAATCGAACCAGCAACCTTCTTGCTGTGAGGAGACAGTGCTAACCATTGAGCCACAGTATCACCCTGATAACATTTCTTTGAAATTTATATATTTTTTTGTGTTTTTCAGAATATAAATTTGCAATTTTAGAAATGTTATTGCATTTTAAATAATGTAACTTATATAAAAACGTTTTAAACATCGTTTTGTGGGTGTTTTTCTTTAAATTATGACAAAAATGTTTAACATTTAAAATGTTTTTATTCTGAACGCAAGTTATTATAAAAACTGTATTTGTTTATGCTCTTTGTGAAAAAGAAAACGTCAAGTTAAAAAAACGTAAAAACATTTTAAAAAATCAACATTTTAGCAACGTCAGGCAAACAGGACATTTCAATGTTCTTGGAATGTTCCAAATAAACGTTCTTAGAACATTATATTTTGGTGGAAATTTAGGTTTTGAAAATGTTATAACAACATTATCCTAACCATAAAAAAGGTTCTAGCAAGTTAGCAATATTAGGCAAACTGGACATTTAAATGTTCTTGGAATGTTACAGATAACGTTATGAGAACGTTCTGACAACCAAAATTTGTTAGCGGGGATATTACAGCTTCATAAAACACTACTCCACCTTATGATTTGCCGGGACTCGAACCTGCGACCTTTTTGCTGTGAGGAGACAGTGCTAACCATTGAGCCACAGTATCACCCTAATAACACATCTTTAAAAAAAAAATTTGTGTGTTTTTCAGAATATAAATTAGCAATTTTAGAAATGTTATTGCATTTTAAATAATGTAACTTTTTGTGGGTGTTTTTCTTTAAATTATGACAAAAATGTTTAACATTTAAAGTGTTTTTATTCTGGACTCAAGTTATTATAAAACGGTATTTGTTTATGCTCTTTGTGAAAAAAAAGAAAACTTAAACTTTTACCAAACTTTTGTGAACACGAGTACCTTCTCAACACCGTGAAGATTTGTGTGTGCGCGCGTGTGTGCGCGTGCGTGTGTGGAACCGCGTGGCTCGTGTGTGGTTGGAGCAGAGGCTGAGCAGACCCATAGCAGTCTCTTCAACTCCCTTCGCGAGGATAGACGGTAGGAGCTTACTCTCCAAATACACATTATCTGAAGGACATTTAAATCGCTAACTCTCGTCCTTTACAGGACTGTTAAACGCTAAACAATCGAGTTCTGTGATATTTTAACGCGACTAGTATTTTGAACCACGTGTGGGAAGTGAATTTCCACTGTGTTGTCGGTTAAATTTAGCGCCAATTCATTAACGCTTGACTTTGGAAATATATTGTAAATTTAACATTGGGAGATGAAGAAGATTTTCTCTGTGTGTTGTAGATTCAGTCGGTTAATGTATCTAGGAAAGTGTTATTTCACTGTTTGGGTTAATGCTTAGCACGTGTTGGCGCGTCCATTCACCAACAGATGAAGAATGTTGTCAAGTTTATTACTTTAGGGCTGTGTAAACGCGTTCAGTGAAATGTACTTGGGTTGATGTTCTGGTCTGGTTAATGGTATAATAGGGTTAACTGATAGCCCACGTTGTATCTTTGACAGTTTTATTAGACAAATGTTTTTGGCGCTCGTAAATCTAAATGTGCACATGACGTAATCACGCTTTGATCTAGCATCTCATGGTTTCCATTATGTATTCATTTTTTAGAGGTTATCGGTTTGTAGCTTGTTGGGTAGATTTAAACCATTTGTTTACACTTTATAAATTAACCCTAGAAGTATTTAGACAATTAGTCTAATAGTTAACGCAGTATTAAATTTAATGTTCACCCCAAAATTTATATTTATTCACCATGAGGTGGTTTCAAACCTTTATGATTTTCGTTTTCTGTTGAATACCAAAAACATATTTCGAAGAATGTTGGGAACTAGTGACTGATCAATAGTATTATTGACAGAGAATATTATTGGGGCAATTTCCAACACTGTTAAATTTCTTTTTCAGTACAACTTTAGAAGAAATTGTACATTTTTGGTGGAACTATACCATGAAATTGACTATTATGTTAATATAATGTAACCCCAGAAATATTCAGACAATTAGACTAGTAGTTAACCCAATATTAAATGTGATGTTCACCTACTAATCTTAATTTATTCACTGTAACATGGTTTCAAACCTTTTTAATTTTCGTTTTCTGTTGAATACAAAAACAAATTGATAATATTATGTGTATTTAAGAAGAGTTCAGATGCAAAAACCCCATAAATGCCATCTCAATTTTTCTTCTAAAATTAGCCTTTTTACCAGGCTCCTGTGCGTAAGTTCAATAATTTCACTTTCACAACTTAACATAAACAAAGGAGGCTTAGAATAATGCACATTTTCTATTGAAATTTCAGATGTCACTTAAAGGTTTCTTCATATATTGTTTCCAATCTTATTCTTAATTTTTCATGTAGATAAGTCACTACAATCAAGGCAACTAATAATCCCAAGAATGTTTGCAATGCCTATTGAAACCAAAAGATGAAACCAACTCATCTGCTTTTTTCCAATTTCATTTTCCATTTTCATTTAGATAAATCACTATAAACCAATGCAACTAATAACCCCAAAGATGTTTGCAATGAAACCAAAAGATGAAATGCAATTTTTATATATTAATATATTTATTATATTCACAATATGCTGTTATTCCAATCTCATTTTCATGTAGAAATATCATTAAAATTTAATACAGCAAATAATCCCAAGGTTGTTTGCAATTAAACCAAAAAATGAAATGCAACTCATCTACTGTTTTTCCAGTCTCACTCTCCATTTTGTGTATAGGTAAATCATTAAAAGTCAATGCAACCAATAACTCCAAAGATGTTTGCAATGAAACCAATAGATGAAAATGCAACTTTTCTGCTGTTTTTCACTCTCAGCCTTTATTTTGTGGAAATATAAATCACTAAAAATCAATGCAGCAAATAATCCCAAGGATGTTTGCAATGCCTATTAAAACCAAAAGGTGAAATGCAACTCATCTGCCTTTTTCTAATCTCATTCTCCATTTTTCATGTAGATATTTCACTATAAATTAATGCAACAAATAATCCCAAAGATGTTTGCAATGAAACCAAATGATGAAATGCAACTCATCTACTGTTTTTCATTCAGAACACCTAACTTTCTATCTAACTAGAACATCTAACCATCTCCCAAAGATGTTTGCAATGAAACCAAGAGATAAAATGCAACTTGTATACTGTTTTTCCAGTCTCATTCTCCATTTTTTCATGTACATAAATCGTCAAACATCAATGCAGCAAATGTTCCCAAGGATGTTTGCAATGGCCATTTGAAACCTAAAGATAAATGCAACTTGTATGCTATTTTTCCAATCTCATTCTCCATTTTACATGTAGATAAATAAATTAATATTAATGCAGCAAATAATGCCAAGGATGTTTTGCAATCAAACCAAAAGATGAAATGCAACTGTTTTTCCAATCTCATTCTCCATTTTGCATGTAGACAAATCATTAAAAGTCAATGCAACTAATAATCCCAAGGAAACTAAAACATGGAAAAACAACTCGTCTGCCATTTTTCCAATCTCAGTGTCCATTTTGTCTATAAATCACAAAAAATCAATGCAACTAATGATGCTAAAGATTTATGCAATGACCCGTGAAACTAAAATGAGTTATTGACTGTTAGTCCATGTCCAACAACCTTGAGGTCATATTTATGCTAGCTAAGCTTAGTCTTAAACTGTCAAAGTTTTTACTTTTATTACACCATATGCCCTTTTGAGACTAGTGATTTTTCATTTGCACCATAGTTTAATGACAGACTTGCTTTTTGTCATGTTGCTGGTGGTTGTACAGTAGATGTAGGTCATGCACTTCAGATGAGATTCATGTGAGATGTATCATGGACCGAGACACTGAGCTCTCAGTACTATACCCGGCAGATTAATGCAGCTCATGTGGCATGCGTGCATGTCATGCAACTTTGGTCAGATTGAAAAATTAGATTGGTTTCCCGAGCGGTGTTTCAGCTGTGTGAAAATATAGGGTGGGCAAACTGGCATATTTATCTGCAGATGGCATTCGTTATTGCTACTGTTGGAGTACATCTGTTTTTAGAAGTCAGTAAAATTGTGTTTTGAAATTTTCATGATCATCAACCCTTGTGTAATGTTCAAATTGACTACGTTATTTTATGTTAGGGGCTGTTTTTGCCCCATTGACTTCCATTATAATGACACTTTTTGATGCAAAGCCATGACGCCATAATCATGCATTTTTGATGGTTGGGGGTTTTCTCTTTTGGAAAGAGGTAAATTGTGTCACTTTTACTGTTGAATCATGGTCCCACTTTAAATTAAGTGATCTTAACTAATATGTACTTACTCTGAAATTAGTAATTTAATACAATGTGCTTATTGTGTTAATTTGAAAATGCACTGTTGACTTTTTCTTACACTTTAACCCATTCTTAAACCTATCCATACCACCAAACCTGTCCCTAACCCTACTCATATCTCAACTCAATAGAACTATAAGTGTTCTGCAATACATTATGAACACAGTAAGTAGGTTGTATTTATATTTTTATTTTAGTAGTTAAGGCCAATTAATATAAAGTGAGACCAAAATCACAAACTGTACCTCTTCCCAACAGGAAAACACCAACAATCAAGAAAGAATGATTATATGGGTGTTGTGGCATTGCAATCAAAAAATGTCATTATAATTGAAGTCAATGGGGTAAAAACTCCCACTAACATAACAAAGGGTTGTCAATTTGCCCAGAGTGTATTGTTAAGTTTTTGGAATTTTTCAAAGCATTTTTCCAAATTATGTGTTGAACTAAGATTTGTCACCAAAAATCATTTCATTTGCTGAAACACAGAGAGAGTTGTTGCCAAATTAAGCCTCAAAATCACCCCAGAGCGGATGAAAATATCCCCAACAGTGCACAAGGGTTAAAACTTAAGTGGTATCGAAAACCTTAACGATACCCATGCCTGTCTATGACCAGTTGTAAATGTTCTCCAATTGCCAGAGAGCGCTCTAATGCAGAAACTCAAAATAGGTCACAGGGAAAAATCTTCCATATGAAATCCTTATCTGCTTTTTAAGTGTGACGTCATGTGAAGAGTCTTCCAGGCGCTATAGCAAACTGGTATAGGGGGACTCAACAAATGGTAATGATAAACGATCACAAAGGGATGTAATACTTTAGAAAATCACGATCACTGTAAATATCCATGCCTAATATCTGATGGCCATAAAGTGATTATTTTTTATAAATTCTTAAAATATTGGTGTCTGTGATGCAGCAAGACTGTTGTGTACACCAAGATTTAAAATAAAATTCCCTTTATTGTGTGATGTGACTAAAAAGTGGTCAAATAAATATTTTTTCAATTCAAAGAAGTAGCGAATTGGACCCAGATACAGTACTCCATGGCCTATAGACATCATAACGCTAAAGCCTGATTTATACTTCTGCGTCAGGTGACCGGCGTAACCCACGGCGCAGGCAACGCGCGTGGCTGTGCATTTATACTTCTGCGCGCTGTCTCTGTCGGTCTGCATTAACACTTCCGAAACGCTAGTTGGCAGTGAGGTGTAAATGTTCCTCTGTGTTGAGTTTCTTCGCTACTTTTTTGCATTTCCTGAACACTTCTGGGATGTACAAGTGGCTCAAACTCGCTTATTTTGAGGCAGGAACCGGCGGACGTGCAACAACTTTAACTATGAGGTAAACACAAAACAAAACTTTCCATCCGGAGCTCCTTCACGGGACTCCACACTTGTAAACAATCGCTCGCGCGGCGTCGCGCCATTCGCGCGGCTCTCGGTCCCGCCCAGACTCGTCAGCGCTACCAAGCCGACCAATCACAGAGCTTACGCTACGCGTCGTTGCGACGTGTAGTTACATTTTTTGAGAGGTGCACGTCAGTGACGGCGATGGCCACGGCGAAGGGCTATGCGTCAGCGCCGTAGCATACGCCGGTGTTTGACGCAGAAGTATAAATCAGCCTTAAGCTGGCATCGTAATCTTTTGCCCCTCCCCCAGCGCAGCAGCCACCCGCTTGCAAAAAAATACACACTTAGGCCCCGTTTACACTAAAACATCTTAGTTTTAAAATGGCATTTTAGAAAGAAAACAATCCACATACACACTTGTTTCATCTAGCGTTTCTGGACAGTCCTCCGTCCACACTATACCGCTGAAAACACACATCACATGACCACACAGATACACGCACTCTGGCATGCGCTTCAGGAATATATGCGCACGTCTGAGATCCAGGCAGTTAGTGAGTGCTTTGAGCACAAAACCCCAGAGAGCAGTGCACGTTGGACTGTTGATCAAGGATGTGCTGCTGGATCGCGTCTCACTATAGTTGTTAAATGTGACATTTGTTTAATCTTGTCTCTATCTAACAACTCTTCGGCCTTTTAAATCTATCAGGTAACGTGTCACAGCATCAGTACACTGCTTCATTCTTTCATGCTGGTACTTTATTTTAGCGAAAACCTCAGATGCTGCACCCTTTTTTTGTCGACGCCATTATTATAACACAGATCACTCTGCCTATTCATGACAGAGCCCTGTGGAAAAAGTGATTGACAGGTGGTACTTTGTGTAACTTATCTTTCTTATGTATGATTTGGTTATTAGTAAAACAAAGACCAAGCGGGTCAGGTAGTCGAAATGGTAGGCTACAAATTATTCATTTGATACCAAATTGGTCAACATCGCCTAACACTAACAAGCGGATAATGGACAACTTTAACTGAATCATCACAAGACTACGTATTAAACACTTCACTTAAGTTATGAAGCTAGTTTGGAGTAAAAACATGTTATTATATGTGGTATTTTTCACATTCTTTCTGATGCAGCTGCATTTACCACACAGTCGTAGCTCTCTGAGAATCTAGGCAAACAGCTGTCGTTATCACAGAACGATTATCTCAATGTCACAATTGCGATTGAATCAATTTTGACAAAATGTGCATGACAGTTGCCATTGATTAATTGCACAGCCCCATATCAGTTAGACAGAAATGGCCTTATTTTTACTATTGATAACACGGATATCACTTCTAACACATTTTTTCATGATATTTGATCTTCAACTTTAAACTGCCTCACATTACGCAAGTAAAATGTGTTGATCTGGGTGTTAAATGTAGACTCAAGCAAATGACAGGGCTGGGGATTTTAGGACATTCATGTGGTTTTAAAAGCGCTGCATTTGCACCAAATGTGGTACAAATAAACAACATGTTGCAGTGTTTATTTCAATCTGTTCTTTGCTTTTGGTAAGATGGCGGAAGTTCAAACTTGCGTATTTTCTGCTTTCGTAAACGTTTCCTAGATAATGTGAATAGAGGACAAATGAAGTGGCCTTGAGTTTCTTACTTGTGAAAAACATCAGGCCTGCCGTCCAGCTGCCTCACAGCACTTTGAAATGAGTCAGGCAAAATGCGTGTAATCATAGCCTGCTGTTCTTTTGTGACGAAGCTAAAACCATGAGGTAGAAACTGGGCATTGTTAGGCGGCAAGCCTCACAAAGAGATTTGAATGGGATTATACATATTTATGGTGCTGCTTATAGTAGTGATTGTAATATTTAGTCTGGTTTTGAGTTCTGAGCCCATAACGAAAGTTCAAATGCTTTCTTAAAAGTACTATGTGTTTGTTGATATAAGGGATGAGTTGTAATATAAAGTGAGTTTGCTGTTGCTGGACAAAATAAGAGAAACCACAACACAGGTTATTTGCCACAAAGAATAGTGATTTATTAAACATTAATTTCATACATTTTCCTTTGGCTTAGTCCCGTTATTTATTAGGGGTTGCCACAGCGGAATGAACCGCCAACTATTCCATCATATGTTTTACACAGCTTGTGCCATTCCAGCTGCAACCCCGTACTATAAAGCATCCATACACACTCATACACTTAGTTTATTCGTTTTTTCCTATACCACATGTCTTTGGACTGTGACAGAAACAGAATCTTTTGACAGAAAGATTGTTTTATTCTAATTATTTCTTCATTTTTGCACCTCTCCTGTCTTTTGTTCGATTTTGACTGTGTTCTGTCAAAAGGACAGATCTATCGATCCTGGAAATCATGATCAGCAATGCAACGATTGGCTGACGGCACAACAGCGTATCTTTTTAGCGATCTAAAAAGTTCTTATCAAAAAGTTTTCTCTTTGCACCACCAGGTGGCAGTCTTTGTACTTTCATTTCGTTGGTGCAGATTGCAAAAGTTTAATTAATAAATATATATTATATATTTATATATTATATAATAATCTTAGCCTGCTGTTCTTTTGTGACGAAGCTAAAACCATGAGGTAGAAACTGGGCATTGTTAGGCGGCAAGCCTCACAAAGAGATGGGGTTGCCACAGCGGCAATAACAGCATCCTTATTTTCCACGGAGCGAAGCATCATCCACCCGCAGTTGTTTAAGGCGGGCAAAAACTAAAAACTTATATACAAATATTTCCTTGAAAATGTATCTTTTTGCAACGAATTTTGTTTTGTATAATGTTTAACTTAATTTTGATGTGTATTTTGTTGGTTAGATATCTACAGCATAAACAAGAAGAACGAATAACATCTGAGGTGAAGCGCTTTAAAGCAAGTCCGCTATAGTAATATACTTTAGCGCCAAAACAATCCATCAAACTATTTTCACGGTTTCATTTTAATTCATTAACTAAGTGCAGCGTGAGCTGGGCAGTCTTTTCGCAGCACTGATATATTTCTTGGGTTACCTCGGAAGAATAAATAGCTCAGAAGCTCACTGTGTAAATGTAGAGGCTCCCCGCATGTTTTCGTTGCGATGCGCGATTTGTAAAATGAGAGTCTGCATGGGCCTATTTGTGCTAGTCTGTCAGAAAAATTTGGTTAAAACATGCGCAGAAAATAACGGAGATCTGCGCATAACTGGGTTTATGCATCCCGCGATAAGCGATGTCAAAAGGGTGACTGCATAAGGTCAACTGTACAAACTTGATTATGTAATGCGTGGACCCGTCTCACAGCGCAAAGCATAACTAAACCTGTACATGTCCATGCTTAATCTGTCATCGATAAGGTCTATTGATTAAAGTGTTATTGACAATCAATAGATCATCAAGTAATCGTTAGCATCCCTAAATAAAATATATTAAAGAATATTTCACCCTAAATTAACCATACTTGCCATTGAAAGGAGAGTTCATCCAAAACTGCAAATTCTGTGACCATTAACTCACCTTTTACTTGTTCCAAACCGGGTTATTTTTTTTCTGATGTTGAACAATAATATCCAATAACTTGTAATGACTTTGGTTGTTGAAAACATAAACAGTAAATGCTGAATTAAGATCGTTCTTTTGTTTATTATTTTATTATTTATATTGTCAGACAGCTATAATATTTCACTAAATGTGTTAAATCAGCTGCACAAAGCCATTGGCATACTGAAAATCTTATCAAATTGATAGATATAAAGATTTTACGTTTATCGTGATATATCAATATCGACTGATATAAAAAAAAAATTATTGTGATAATATTTTTTGCCATATCGCCCAGCTCTAATTATGATTATTATATTATAACTACCTCCTGAACTTTCTTTAGCATCTGCGCTCCCAACGATTGTCTCACGCATCCAAAAGCCACTGCATGTTCATTGCATTTCGTCTTCTAAAGTGCAACTAATTTATTATGTTAGAAAAATGTGCCACAATGGCTTCTGCTACCGCATCACACTCAATTTTTCCTTTTGATATTTTGCCACCAGTTTATCTGGAAGTGACGATTTGTCTCTCTGTAGAGAAACCGTGCTTTATACGCAAATGATTTATGCAATATTCCAATTTTGCACATAAGTTTAAGCATCTTTGGATTGGAAAATATAGAAACATAGATATTGGCTGCTAGACTTGGTTTGCGGGGCCTCTTAAGCCGAAATCTGTTCAGAGCTTGTTCTTGGATGCGCTGATGATTGTCTCGGGTTTCAGCTCTGGAGCACCCCAGCAGACAAACTATTTCCAGACCTGCAGCTTTGTTGTGAAATGTGGAGCCACTGAGGGACCTTTTAGACGCACAGTGCCAGGAAGCCTTGCTGGAGGACACCCTGGGAAACTGGCCAAAGGTTGACCAAATTGGGGGAATATAGTGATTGTTGGCTGCAGGGATTAATTTGTGGAGTGCAGTTATGACTCTGCACATTGGCTTAAATGGGAAGTTTGGATGACATGCTTCAGATTTAAAGCATGAGCTGTTCTGGAAGTGATTGTTGATCGTAAACGTTATTGACAAGGACTCGGGGAAAATGTAATAGGACTGAATGTTCTTGAGCTTTCAAGGCTTTGAATATATAAAGACTAATGTCTGTTAAACATTTGTAAAAGTATAAATGTGAACTTAAAAGCATAGTTCTCCAAAAAAATTGAATCAATTAGGCATGCTTCACTCGTTCAAATCCTATTTGTATTTCTTTCTTCATAAAAAATATATTCTGAAGAATGTTGGTTGATGGTTTCCATTGGCTTCCAGAGTATTTGTTTTTACCATGTGAGCCCTAGTTGTGAACTAAAATTCTCACATCAGGTCATGTTGGCATGTCACAATAGTTTTCTGTTCATTCCTGGAGTTCCTCAGTCTTTTACAGTTGCCAGCTCTAGGTCAGATAAGTCTGCTCAAGGTGGAATTGCCTCATTTGCTTTCAGCTATTATCAGCTAACCATGCCATGTGTTTTTTTTTCTTCCTTCCACTTAATTAATAACTCCCTTGAAACTTTGAAGTGAAACATTGAGTTTCTAAAGCTGCACGTCAGTCTGCTATACAGAGGTTATCTTGACCTGTTTTAAAGAGTGATATGATTAGTGTCGGTGCTTTATGAAAGCATAGACTAATTGATAAAAGATGAGTGTATACTTGTTCACAAAAGGTCAGTCAGATTCTCTTAGCGTGATTTGAGATCTCCAGTACTTCTAACGTGATTTGGTCAATTCAGATTGATTTTGTCAAGTGGTTGTGTGGAAATCACATTGATGTTACTGTTTGAAATTTGAAAAAAGCTTGCAGTGTTGGGCTAGCTGTTTGGAAAATGTAGTGAGCTAAGCCATTAGTTACTTTACTTAAAATGTAGCTTACTACACTATAAGCAACTCTCTGGGAACTGTAGCAAGCTAAGCTAAAAGCTATACGGCAAAAGGCAGATTTCAGTTCCAACTCTGATCAAACTAATCAAATTAATTAGGACCTGAACAGCACTTGATAATTCCAGGCAGGTGTGTTTGATATGGGTTGCTACTGAAATCTACAGGAAGGTAGATCTCCAGGAACAGGGTTGGTCACCCCTGATTTAGAGCATAAACTTTTTACTTATACTCAAATAATATGATTAGCAGAATCGTAGAAATGCTGGATTAAGATAGTCTAGGGCAGGGGTGGCCAACCCTGTTCCTGGAGAGCCACCTTCCTGCAGATTTCAGTTGCTACCTATATCAAACACACCTGAACCCATTAATTAAGACCTGAACACCACGTGATAAATACAGGCAGGTGTGTTTAATATGGGTTGCAACTAAAATCGCATGTAGGTGGCTCTCCAGGAACAGTGTTGGCCACCCCTGCCCTAGACAATCTTAATCTAGCATTTCTACGATTCTGCTAATCATATTTTCAAGTTCAGGAGAGAAGCAAAGGCGGCTGCACGAGTCTTTTCAGTGTTTCACACACGTTGCTCAGCGACATGGACATCTCCAAATGATGTTGAATGAGTCACATACTGTATTTATAAGGTATAATTCACCCAAAAATGTCATTTTCGTCTTCATATAATGCTGTATTTGCGGCAGGGAAATCACACGTGACGTGAGCTGCTGACTGTGTGGGCGCGCCCTGCTTAGTGATAGATGCGCGCGCGTCTACTTTAGTGAACAGAACCTGCGTATGCTGTGAGTAACAGCTAATAAAGTTGTAAATAATATTCAGTTTGTGGCACAGAGTGATCGTGTGAGAGCTGCGCGTGAAGTATGAACAGCACTTGGCAGTGAAAATTAAACCAAAAGCGTGCGCGTCATTTAAATAATCATATCACATTTTAGAGTTATGACTACAACAAACATTTGATGTTTTTTTCTTTCATAGCGAACACACAGTTGTGCATGAAACTAAATGTTTGCAGTGTCAGTATAACTACTCTAGCCTATATAATGTTGATTTTATCAGTGAATTAAAAGGTCTAATAATGTTCTCAATGACAGATTGCAAGCAGGGCCTTTATCTCAAACATAATTCAACATCAGAATTATTATAAGAAGAACAGAATTATTTATAGAAACCAGTAGACCTACACATAATATTAATATTGTTACTTTAAGACGTGTGAGAAAAAAACAATAATCTCATATTAAGCTTTATTTTACATCTACAGAATCATGAGAGAATCGTGAAATTTATTTTAAGCAAAAAAAAAATCGTGATTCTCATTTTAGCCAGAATCGTGCAGCTCTACCGCATGTCTTTGGACTGTGGAGGAAACCGGAGAACCCGGAGAAAACCCACGCGAACGCAGGGAGAACATGCAAACTCCACAGAGAAACGCCAACTGACTCCGTGGCTCAAACCAGCGACCTTCTTGCTGTGAGGCGACAGCATTACCTACTGCGCCACTGCGTCGCCAATATGCAACTTATGATATTAAATATAAAACTGCATGATTTGTAAAACTGATAATACAATATGATATACCAAAATTAATATATGGTGATGTTGTGTTCATGCTCTGACTTTCCCTAAATCTCTTAGCTAAGAGTCTGTTTTGTATACCCTGACAGTTTGAATCGAGAGCACTTGAGTTTGTTTTATTGGACTGCAGAAAGTGCACTATGCACTATAACAGAATGCTGCATTAGTATATCAGTATGGTTTTAAACATCCTTTGTTGTCAGAAAGACATCCTTTTTATTTGTTTATACAGAGTAATCAGCAAAAATCAAGCAGATTGCTTCATACATGCATACACAAAGCTTTGGTATGCTCCATTAAGATGAAATAAACCAACTTCAGTCTCTCATTATCCTTTTGGTTTGCAAACACTTTGTCTAAAACAGGTCACATTGCTTTGTTACAGGGATTTATTTACTCTTGTTTAGTACAAAATTAATGAATCCATTCCCAAACCTTTGAATTACATAGAGAGTTATACAAATGAACTAGAAAACGGAGTTCACAAGAGTTTTGAAGCTGTCATTTCTGGAGTTCATTATTTTCTCATTCACTGCGTATATCTATATTCTCAAATGATCACAGAATTAATCAATATTTCGCCGCTTTCTTGTGTGCGAAGGATTTTTAGATTTGTTCCTTTTAGGGCTTTGCTTTAGCTCAGGAAATTAATTTCTTGTTGCCTTTATGAACTCTACACCCAAGGCTTAATAAAGCATAATATGAAATGTGTTCGAAATATTGTTTTAAAGATTTAGGCTAATTGCAAGCACATGCAAGATGGACATTGAAATGTTTGGTTGGATATCTCAGCATGTTTTTGTTAATACTGCCAGAGAATATCCATTTCATGATCGTTTTTCTGAACTTAAAAGGGTATTTATTTAGTAAACACTGAGGCCTACAGAGAGATCTGGAGACCTCAAAAGGTATTTGAGAAATTCCATGCAAATGTCAACCCTGTAATGAAAAAGATTAAGTTTTCACCAAAATATGGGAACCGTTTTTTGTGTATGCTTGTATTTTACAGCACATTAGAAATACTCAAATGTCTCTGTCAGTGTTTTTAAACAATTATATTTGATTTACCAAAGTGACGCAAGTGACAATTTCACATCGGTCGCATCCATAACGGAGAGATGTCACATCCATAACAACACTTTTTTTTTCTCTCATAAATGCAAAAATGTCAAATAAAATGAAGTCAGTAATTTTTGTTCTATAGAGAAATCATTTATCCTTTTGATTAGCATCATTTCTTTTGGGTTGTGCAGTTTAATTAACAGAATTTCTACAAAGTATTTTTTTTTAGTCACATCCATAACGCATGTTTATTTTCCTAATTTAAAGTACAAAACATGTTTCCAGATTAGTCTTTTTCTGGTCCCATATCTCTGTGGTTAGTCGTTTGAAAAATATAATCAGATGTTTTAATATAATGCTAACATGTACTTTTTGTAAATTTTTGTTTTGATTTTTTTTTTTTTTACTGCAAATGTCACATCCATGATGCTGGAATTGCTCATTTATACATTGAGTTTCTCTAATAAATGTTTAAGTATCATCAAAGGAATAGTTTACCTCCCCCCCCCCCCCCCCAAATCTCCATTTACTTACCAAGGATAGCTTGAGGGTATGTAAGACTTTTTTCATTAAGGTGAACCGATAGTGGTATTGAATAGGGTTGCACGATACTGGAATTTGGTACTAATTGATTCTGAATTCTAACATTTAGGTGCTCCAGAAATGACTGTGATTGGCTGTTTCATCAGCGAATTGCTGGTATGTCAGCTTATAGACAAACCAGCTGATCGACATGACTTTGAAACACTCCAGTGGTGAGTTTGGTGAACCGATGACCTTCACGGCCAATCACAGTCATTTCTGAAGTGCTCATCAGCGCTCAAATGTTATGAAATGGATGCTTTTAAAATTTCAGTATCAATTGGTACTGAATTCCAGTATCGTGAAAACTCTAGTACTGAATAGTGGCTTTTATTTTGAAGTGTCTAAATGCACATAAAATGTCTTATGAGTCTTATTGATGTCTTTAGCGTTAGATTATTTGTTGTTTTGTGCTTCAGCAGCATCAATGTTTGTTTCCTTTTGTAATTTCAGATTTGATGCCATATTCTGAAAGCTGTCGGTGACAGATCTGCTAGACGGACACTATGACGGCCGTGAACGCTCCACGAGACAGGTAAAATATGTCTGTAAGCTTGATCACAATACATGACTAGGGCCCTATGATTTCTGCACTGTGGAAAACTTGAATGGAAATGCAGAATTTAAGCATAAAGTGTCATAGAATATGATCAAAGAAAATGCATGAAGTCAACACCAGTTGTAAACCGTCCCAAAAAGCACAATTAGGTGCATGCAGATTTTAGCTCCAACCCTAATCAAACACACCTGAATAAGCTAATCAAGGTCTTAATAGGTATACTTGAAACATCCAGGCAGGTGTGTTGAGGCAAATTGGAGCTAAACCCTGCAGGGAAACCGGCCCTCCAGGACCGAGATTGGTGACCCCTGCTATAAGGGTTGTTTACTTAATGTCCATCGAACAATGTTTTTTTTAGGATGAAACATGAAGAACAAACCCAGTAAAGCTGCTAATCTGACATCATCTCATTATCGGTCTGCACTTTCTGCTGGTCCCGGTTCTCCCCAGTCCTCAGTTAGCTCAGGGGTAAAAACGGAGCCCCCGGCCGACAACAGCTCTTAAGTCTGAACTTTTATTCTCTACGCAATGATATTGCAGGAATTTTGTGCTCCGAGTTGCAAACTGTATTGGGTGAAGATCTATCAGCAGTTAAAAGTGAGCTGCAAGAATTCAAATGAGCTTTTTTAATCAAGATTATTTTCCGAGAATAATCTAGAATAAACATTAATCTATGCCCACCTATAATATGAATATTTAAATGTAAGATTCTATTTAAATATAAATGGTGCAGTTTAGTTTGCACACTGTGTTTATGACAACCCATAAAAAACAATCTGGTTTAATTTTGGTTTGATTTCATTTCTTAGGTTTGCTAAAATCATCGTGTTAAGCTTCTAATAACAATATTAGATTAAGGGTGCTTTCAAACCTGTGAATCGATTCAGTTGTTCCGAAACAGAGATTACAATTGTTACATTGTTGCTCTTGGAGCGGTTCGCTTTCACATTGCAGAGTTTCTAATCGGACCAAAAGAGCTAAAACAAGTCACATGCGAGTAAACTCTCCTCACATTGGTCAGAGTGTCAGGGTTTATTTTGCAGCGTCCCGCTAAGCTGTCAGGAGAAGTGGTGGTTTGGAGGTGATTGACAAGGTGCGCGCACGACGTGTCTGTGAGGAGAGATGCGGTGGGGAGGGGTGAGAAGGGTGCGCGACGATGCCTATTTGAGGACCGGGAGGGAGAGGCGAGATTACCGGGAGATCATCACTCGTTTGCGGGCATACAGAGACTCGCGAAACATCCCGCCTTACCCATAATTCTCTCTTCATATAGCCGTATGCCTATTACATATCCATAAAACACTGTGATATAATCGCGCTCGGATCAGATCGCTTTCTCACTGCAATCGAACTGCTCCAGGGTTCGTTTTAATCGAGCCGAGACCACCTCACTCAGGCGGTCTCGGAGCGATTACTTTGGCACAGAACAGAGCATGATTGCCCTGTTCACATATGCCAAACGAACCGTGCTAACTGGGCAAACGAGACCGGTTCCGAAACAAAAGTGTAGGTGTGAAAGCGTCCTAAGTTTCATGATTTAAGCTGCTGTTTGTTTATTGTAAGTTTTAACATGGAGAATTTTTTAATTTGTGGAAAAAAAAAACAGAATTCTGGAAAATATCTAATTAATTTCATAGGGCCCAGCATGATGGAAAATAAGCAGCAGTGAATCTGAATGTGTGTATTTTGACTTGTCTTCTAGGTACAATGCCGTATGGATCATTTTCTTCATTCTGGGCCTGGGAACTCTTCTGCCTTGGAATTTCTTCATGACTGCTACTTTGGTAACAATCCTCTCTTTGAGTCCCAATGATAGACCTTAAGACTGCAGTTTATGGCACACTGTAGCACATTATTAGATGTAGCCGTCATAATGTGAACTATATTGGATTTTAAGTTTATTGTTCCCCAAAGGTCTGGTTTGTTTTGCATTTTGGCAATATAAAGTCAACCAGCTGGGAATATCGCTTTTAATGTGAAACATTCCTTGAGCTTAAGGTGGAAAGTAACATCAAGGTCACTGGTTTATTTCCCAGGACATCATAAACTAATAAATATATACCTTAGATGCAAATCACGTTTCTGTGGAAGACAGCATCTGCCAAATCCATAAATGCAAATGGACTGCATTTAAAGGTGCTGTATGCAAGTTTTTGACTCTTCTAAAGTATTAAAATGCAATAATATGTTTGCAGATATTTCAGATACATACTAAGTGAACAATCTTGTTTATCTGAAAAACAATGCTGAAGTCAGATATTCTGCTTTAAAAATGTGTTTTATGTGCCGGAACTGCTGTCTTTGTTTTGGTCATTTTAACCCTCCCAATGCCATTTAAGCCAATTATATTCCAGCATCCTGGGTTACCTTGATAAAAAAAAAACAGATATGTATTTATTTATTTAAGTAATTAATTCATTCATTCATTAATTTATTCAAGGCTCTCAAAGCATGTGCCTATGACTGAAATACTACCTCTGGTGGACAGTAGCAGCCTCTGAAATGAGTTGCGGATTCAGCTTCACGTGTGGTTATTGATTAGCAAATAATATAAATGATACGAATATAAACAGGTGAGCAGGCTACACTGTAACCACGAGTCACAACACACTACGTTAAGAGATGCACAGTGATAAGCAAAATGGCTGTTTCCACCAGACGAAACACGACAAATTTAAATGCAGCCATGCAGAAGCACAGAATATGCACTGAGTCATGAAATAGTAAGGTTTATAATTCAATGAATACAAATAAAACCTCTTTAACTTTATTAAATGTAGATGCTGAATCACGAATGTGTTGGTTTTGAGTCACAGTTCTGAAGCTCAGTTTCAAACGGTTTTTATTTTCAAGATCTGAGTTGAACTATCTGCTGCTGCTTTCAGTAGTATAGCAATAAATGTGATGTAAAATGGCATTCAAACGTGCATTATTAGCATTTTACACTGAATAAAGCACATGTGGTGTACCTGAGGTGATCATTGTCAGTTTATCCTGTTGTTCAGCTGCAGGAAACAGAAGCTGTTTCTAATATATCAATTTCAGGTGTTGGTTTGGACAAACTCCTTTTCATCTGGAAAATATTCCTTCTATTGCGTGCCGTTGCTTTTATTTAGAACAAGCTTTAAGTCAGACTCGCTCCTTAATTTGGCAACCTTCGCTTGCATTTGTTTTGCTCCAGGAATGCAATACCTAGTTCAACCACTGGGTGTCAAACTTACATACTGCACCTTGAATGTCAATGCATTACTGTCAAGCGGCAACCTCCCGCTCTCCCTCAGGAAGCCAATACGGAAGTAACTAAAACTGCAATTCATCCGAAATTCCGCTAGTCGTGGCCGCTCCTGGCTCCAAAACAGAGCAAATTTCAATTGAGCCCACTGTTAGAATGGCCAACTTTACAGCAGAAAAAAAGGTGTTTACAGCCTGGTACAAAAAAAGATTTTGGTTAATACAGCTAATATTACCCTTCATGACAACTGTGAGGCGGTAAATTTTTTTATAACTCATCCGTTTCCTTTATATTAAGTTATATTAAGTTTGCATAATTAAGGGCGTGGCCACTTGAGTGACAGCTAGGTCTCGCTGGTCGCCGTCACGTCACCTCAGCTGAATCCTGCAGATTAGCCACTGAACTCGGCATATTTATCGTATTTCTGTGTTGTTTTATGTGGCTTTACACAGTCAACTGCCTTTTGGACTTGTTTCCCACAATTATTTGATGGAATGTCATGCTGAGGGCACTAATTGTGCTCACAAACCATTCACGTGGCCTCCGTTTCCCATGTGAGTAAAGTTATATACTTATATACCATCTCTATACATGTATTTGTTTTATTTAAGATCATTTATCGTTTATATTTATATTTAGAGCTGTAATGCACTCCAGAATCTGTCAGATTGATCAGCTGTAGGCTCTAGATCAGTCATCTGAAGTGTTGTCATACAGTGTTATGCTGGATTTCATCAATAGTCTTACAGTAACTAACACAGACTATATCTGAAGTGTTTGGAAGTAATTCGTGTTTTCCTCCTGTTGAAAAACGTCATAAGAACAATGTTTAGTGGCTCAATGTATTACAGCAGTGTTTTTAAAAGTCTAAACACTTTATTGATATAGTATACAACCAAGCACAAGTGGTCAGAATACAAACGAGTCACAAGTGATAAAGTATTAAGCATTTCTCCCAAAGTAAAGTGTGTCTGAACCAGGTCCAAGCTAAATGCTAGCAGTTGTCTGTAGCTCCGCTCACTCTCCGCCTCTTTGCCCTTGTTTGGTATCCCGCCGTGGGTGTGATGACGCGTGACCAAAATGGCGACGGTTGGCCGCGCCTACTTGTGGCTTCTTTTGCGCTCTTCAGAAACCTATGGGTGACGTCACGGATACTACGTCCATATATTTTACAGTCTATGATTACTGTAGATTTAACATGCATTAATTTTAATATAAATTTTATTTTTATAAAACCTAGATTCTGTATTTTAGATCTTGCATTAAGTCGGTTTGATTCAGATTATGGTTCATATTGCCCAAAAACACAAAAATGGATCTGTAAAATTTGTGTTTTATGGGGATAAAACATTTAATTCATTCATCCTCTTTTTTTCTTAGTCCCTATATTAATTAGGGGTCGCCACAGCGGAATGAACAGACAGCTTATCCAGCATAGGTTTTACACAGCGGATGCCCTTCCAGCTACAATCGATTCTTGTGAAAAATTCATACACACACCTTCACACACATACACTACCGACAATTAAGCTTACCCAATTTACATAAAGAGCATGTCTTTGGACTTGTGGGGGAAACCAGAGCACTGGGAGAATATGCAAACTCCACACAAATGCCAAATAACCCAGCTGAGGCTTGAACCAGCAACCTTGCTGTGAGGTGATCGTGCTACCCGCTGCGCCACTCTGTTGCCAGGATAAAACATTTTTGATTTGCAATTAAAAGCTAAAAGTGATGTCTGGAGGGAGCACAATATTTGCTTTTAATGTCCTTGTAGGTTTAATTAAACCATCAAAATATGAAGAAAACATTAAAATGTGAAGAGGAGTACTATTAAATTGGTTAAGATGTTAAGTGACCGCTATTTGGCAAAAAAGCAAACTACAGTTGTCACAGAATATGATATTTTGCTATGTAGCAAGAAGGGTGCTTGTTGGAGCCATGGCTGGGTCAGTTGGCATTTCTGTGTAGAGTTTGCATGTTCTCCCTGTGTCCGGGTGGGTTTCCTCCTGGTGCTCCGGTTTCCCCCACAGTCCAAAGACATGCGCTAAAGGGGAATTGGCTGTAGTGTATGAGTATGTGAGTGAATGAGTGTGTATGGGTTGCACCTGAAAGCGCATCTACTGCTTAAAACATATGCTGAATAGTTAGCGGTTCATTCTGCTGTGGCGACCTCTGAAATAGACGAAGCTGAAGAAAAATGAATGAATGAATGAATGAATGCTATGCAAAAAAAAAATGCAAAAACAAGAAGCTCAGAGGAAATAACGTATGCATTTACTAAACTATTTTCAGCTTTTAATATGCAGTTGTTTGTTATCTTTAGTATTTGATGAATAGCTTTTCCCTCCCGTGCATTCTTCAATAATAAACATGCTTCCTTGCATTATTAAAACCAAAACTGGAACACAAACAAATCCTTTAGACATCTAGGTCAATTACACAACATGCCTTGCAAATCTGTAGCAACATCTTTAAATCAGCAAGAACTTCTCTCTGTGGCCCTCTTAAAGTCATAATCCTGTCTTTGTGCAGTACTTTACCAAGCGTCTGGAGGAAACCAATGGAGGGCTCAATCAGACAGCTAATACGACGGAGATCCGTAGCGTCCTTCAGTCCAAGTTCAACAATGTGATGACGCTTTGCGCAATGGTCCCGCTGCTCATTTTCACCTGCCTCAACTCCTTCATCCACCAGAGGTGAGACAGAAACTGCACATCTACTACTCAGGGCTGTCACTCTTATCAAATATGGTCGATTTATTGACGAAGAAGTAATTGCGATTATACAATTGATTGTCTGTTTCATTGTCAGATTTAGTTTTATTTTTTGGTGCATTGATGATTAATGGTTAGTTTTGGGGTTCAGAATTACTTTATGAATTGTATTTTGCGAGTTAATTGCATACAAGTCAATGCAAACTTGAGAATGTCATTCACATCTGCGTTTGCTGTGAACCCAGCCATGTTGGCCAATCAGAAAGGAGAACAGTGCGCACGACAAGGTGATACCTCTGTACTTTGATATGTCTCCCGCTGATGCTATTAAAGGAATAGCAGCATTTTGCAGTCATCTAAAAACAACAGCAGCTAGATTAAATAAACGCAAGTAGCCAGTTATTTCGGGATAGTTTTTCCAAAAATCAGTTTCTTTCTTCTGAAGTTGTTTGAAGAAAGTTGGAAACCTTCAACAGAAAAAAAAAACATATTAAAGGTTGAAAGGGTTGAGTTAATAGTGAGTAATAGTGATTTTTGGGTGAACTATCCTTTTAAAAATCACATCAGGCTTCTACTTGTCTGCTTAGTTATTGGTGAAACAAGTTGTGAATGTACATTCACCGGCCACTTTATTAGGTACAACTTACTAGTACTGGGTTTGTGGCAGAGATTTTGGTCAATATTTACATGATAGTATCTCGCAGTTGCTGCAGATTTGTCGGCTGCACATCCATGATGCTCTATTGGATTGAGATCCAGTGACTGTGGAGGCCGTTTGAGAAGAGTGAACTCATTGTCATGTTCAAGAAACCAGTCTAAAATGATTCGCGCTTTGACATGGCATGTTATACTGCTGGAGGTAACCATCAGAATGGTCTGCAACAATACTCAGGTAGGCTGTGGCATTGACATGATGCTCAATGGGTCCAAAGTGTGCCAAGAAAATATCCCCACACCATTACACAACCACCACCAGCAGCCTGAACTGCTGATACAAGACAGGATGGATCCATGCTTTCATGTTGTTGGCACCAAATTCTGAGTTTACCATCCGAATGTCACAGCAGAAATCAAAGCTTATCAGACCAGGCAACATTTTTCCAATCTTCTATTGGAACCAGGTGTGGTCTTCTGCTGCTGTAGCCCATCTGCCTCAAGGTTGGACGTGTTGTGCGTTCAGAGATGCTCTTCTGCAGACCTCGGTTGTAACGAGTGCTTATTTGAGTTAACTGTTGCCTTTCTATCAGCTTAAACCTGGCCATTCTCCTCTGACCTCTGGCATCAACAAGGCATTTGTGCCCACTGAACTGCCGCTCACTGGATATTTTCTCTTTTTCAGACCATTCTCTGTAAACCCTAGTAAATCCTCTGTAAACCTTAAACCTGATGCTCGGTTTAAACTGCAGCAGATCGTCTTGACCATGTCAAGAGTTGCTGCCATGTGATTGGCTGATTAGAAATTTGCGTTAACAAGCAGTTGGACAGGTGTACCTAATAAAGTGGCCGATGAGTCTAAATAATAGTTCACCCCAAAAAATTAATTTATTCACCCTCAGCTTGTTCCAGTCTTGTATAAATGTCTTAGTTCTGCTGAACGCAAAGGAGGATATTAGTAAAAATGTCAGCCTCCTAATTGCACAAATTAAATATCAATAATTTTGAATCGTACAATGTATATTTGGTTTTTGCCAATTTGAGAAACGTAAAACTTTAAGGTTTTGTGGTCTGTGTGTGATGATGCTGTATTATATTTGTCCTACAGGTAAAAGGTTTAGTCTAAACCTGTCTCTGAGTTTTGTAGCAAAATATAAATAGTTAAGCATAAGACCAAATTGAAAGCCATCTTTCACACTGTTACATTTGAGTTGTATGTGCAGGAGTAGAACCAAACAGTGAAGCTTATTTCATAGTTTGTTGTTGTTCTAAAAAGTCACAGATTAGTTAAGTAGAAAGAGGTATGTATTTTAATAATGTGTCATGGCCATGAATCTCCCAGAAACGCTGCAGCATCTCATGTTTATTTTCTCCCAGGATTCCTCAGAAGTTGAGGATCTCCGGCAGTCTGTCTGTCATCTTGGTGGTGTTTCTCATCACGGCGGTGTTGGTGAAGGTGGAGATGAAGCCCCTGCCGTTCTTCACGCTCACTATGATCAAAATCATCTGCATCAACTGTGAGCATCTCCTTTACAACATCTGACACTGACCTCAGGCTACGTTTAGCACACAGCTTTAAAAACGAAAATGATCCTCGTCCATACTGGCATTTCCACTATTTTTCACACCACATGACCAAAAGCGCACAACAGAAGCTAAAAGTTATAGGACAAAGTTGTCGCCTGTATATAGTTATTAAATAAAACACAAATTATGATGACAACTGATAAACAATGGCTGCTTTATTGTGATGAGACAAGAAAAATCATCATTATTTGGCAGCAGATTCTTTTAATTTTTACAGTATTCAAAAACTGGTAATAAAATCTTGCATATTGTAAATAACAACACAGTTACAGCACAACTGTATATATAACTATAAAATAAACCACAAGTGAAAGACTGATAGTATTTGTTTTAAGTGTGTTGTTATAAATTGCAGCATCAAAGTAGTGGCAAATCCCTTAAATGTGTCCTGTATTCAGAACGCAAGATTATAATCTGGAAAAAAGTTCATCTAGTATTTAATTTAAATCTTGTGTATATCTATCTATCTATCCATCTATCTATCTATCTATCTATCTATCTGTCTGTCTGTCTGTCTGTCTATCTATCTATCTATCTATCTATCTATCCATCTATCCATCCATCTATCCGTCTATCCGTCTGTCTGTCTGTCTGTCTGTCTAAAAGAGAATTAAGTTATGTTTGTTATTGAAATAACAGTATTATCATCATAAAACGTCTGTCCTTCATTCTATCCATCCTTCCTTTTGTTCTTTCTTTCTTTCCATCCTTCCTTCCTTCTGTCATTCCTTCCTTCCTTTTTCCGTCCTTCCTTCTGTTCGTCCTACCTTCATTCCAGTCATCGTTTCTTTCTCCTTTCTCTCCTTTCTTCCCTTCTTTTTTCTGTCCTTTCTTTTTTTCTTCCTTCTGTCTTTTCTACCTTCTTTCAGTCCTTTCTTTCCTTTGTCCTTTCATCCTTCCTTCTGTATTTCTTTCCTTCCTTCTGTCTGTCCTTCATTCTGTGCATGCTTTTTTCCATCCTTTCTTCCTTCTTTCCTTCTGTCCTTCCTTCTGTCCTTCCTACTGTCCGTCCTTCTGTTTGTCTGTCCTTCCATGCTTCTTTCCGTCCTTCCTTTTTTCCTTCCTTCCTTTCTCCTTCTGTCCTTTCATCATTCCTTTTGTTCTTTCTTCTTTCTTTCCTTCCTTCTGTCATTCCTTACTTCCTTTTTCCGTTCTTCCTTTTGTTCGTCTTTACTATTCTCCTGACTTTTTCATCTTTGTCCATCCTTTCTTTCTACCCTTCCTTGCTTCCATTCTTCCTACCTTCATTCCATCCATTCTTTCTTCCTTGCTTCTTTCCTTTCTCTTTCCTTTCTTTTATTCTTATTTCCTTCTGTCCATCGTTCTTTCCATTCTTCCTTTCAACCTTTCTTCCATTTGTCCTTCCGTCTTTTCTTTTTTCCTTTCAACTTTCCTTCCATGCTTTTTTTTGTTCTTCCTTGTTTTGGTCCTTTCCTCCATCCGTCTGTCTGTCCCTCCGTCCTTTTTTTCATCTGTCTGTTCTTCCTTTCTTCCATCTGTCCTTTCTTCCATCCTTCCTTCTTTCTTTCCCTCCTCCTTTCCGTCACTTCTTCCTTCTGTCCTTCCTTCCAAATTTTTCTTCCTTCCTCAGATATAAACTATACTGGAATTTGTCACGTTACATTGCAAATGTGTTGTATTTTTCTAAATAGAAAAGGCTTTGTATTCCACCCATGTTCTAGGTTTATTTCTCTTTGTGTTAAATCGTTGCATTTTTAAATCAAGATCAACATTGTTTGCAGCATTTCCAAAGGTTTGCATTTTTTTAAGGGTCTAAAACTCCTGAGTAGTCTGGATTTCATTAAAGCTAAGCAAATATCTCTCGGTCTGAGTCAGTGCCGTTGTTTTCATAGTAATTCAGCATTTAGGTAGTTCAGATGTCTGCATTTAAAACAAAAACACCAGTGTAAAAGTGAGCTCAGAGCGATGTTTTTCTCTCCTCTGACTCAGGTCGCGAGGTTTGCTTTTTGCTTTGGGGTTTATAATGAGTAAAAGATGGCTGGAGTTCACATGCATGCTTTGATGCTGACATTATCCACACTGTTTTGAGGATCAAGCTGGGGAAGGTCCTACTTGAAAGAACAGATCGCACAGGAGTAAACGCTCTGAAATGTTTCATCGGTTTCTCTTTCACAACATTGACACGTGTCTTGTTTTTCTCTTTGCTCAGCGTTCGGGGCGATTCTGCAGGGCAGTCTGTTTGGTTTGGCAGGAATGCTGCCGGCGTCCTACACTACACCCATCATGAGCGGACAGGGCCTGGCTGGAGCGTTTGCGGCCTTCTCCATGATCTGTGCTATTGCCTGTATGTCTTCATGCTCTGTTTCCTGCTTTTCCAAAACCAGAATGTGGAGCAGCTTGTTTAAAAGAAAATCTGCTTCTGTTAAAGGGACAGTTCACCCAAAAATGGCAATTCAAAGTGGTTGCTTTTGGCTTGAATACTAGTTGCTTTTTCTACTATGAATGTCAGTGGCTTTTAACATTCTTTAAATGTTCTTCTTTTCTGTTCGACAGATCAGAGAAACTCAAAGTTTGTAACAACTTGATTAGTAAATGGTGACAATTTTTATTTTTGGGTGAGCTATTCTTTGAAAAGAAACAATTGAATTACCACAAAATATGTACATGGTGTATGTATATAGTAGTCAATATTTGAAGTAATTCAAAGTCTTTCATCAAATTTATGCTAAAACTATTGATATAAATCAATTAAAACCACTATTAACAACAATCTGGAGCTAATCTAACAAAATAACTATGGTTATGGTCTAAAAATGTGTTGCCCAAGTTGAAATGTTAGGGAAAAACATTAAATAAAACCAAAAAAGAGGGCAAAAATCAAGAGAAACAAAAAATATTTAACATTTTTTAGAAATTTTGTAGTTTGTAATGTTTTTGTACTATTTTGCATGAATTTAAGTGCATCTTTATTTCTTTTTTTATTACTTTTTTTTTTTTTACAAATTTTATTTAGAGAAGAGGAAACAAAAAACAAAGTGGTTGTCGTAAGGGTTACAGAGTCAAGTCATGATATATTTGACATACATCATCACAAATTGTTTACAATGACATATTTAGACCATTTTTTCCAGAACTTGGTACACTTTTTTTGAATCAAATCTTAGATTAAAAGTGAGTCTCTCCATACAGTGTATTTCCTTTACAATTCCTATCCATTGAGCCCTTGTTGGAGGGTCAGCCTGTAACCATTTTCGAGTTATGGCTTTTCTGCTACTTACCAAGAGGATTTGAATCAGGTACTTGTCAAAAGTTGGAATAACTTCTGGTATTTTGCCAAGGATTAATGTTATAAATGAGTAGTCCAATTCTTGTTCGGTTATCTTTTTTATTTCAGTCACTATTTCACACCAGAAGGTTTGTATTTTTGGGCAAACCCAAAAAGCATGAAAATGGTTAGCCATTGAGTTTCTACATTGTCTCCAACATGAGCCCAAACTTTCAACACCTGTATGCAATGCAGACAGTTTAGGAGTTATGAAGAACCTCGTCAGATTTTTCCATCCAAATTCTGTCCAAGCTCTCGAGTTTTTCAGTCTTCTTCTGTTATTTGTTGGTTTGACTCTTTCTCCCATTTTTTGTTTTATGTAAATTGATGAATGAGTCTTACTGTTTTGTATGCTTTTATATAATTTAGAGATCAGTTTTTTGTTTTCTTCTATGCATGCATCCGCAAATACTGTGATCAAATTAGAATCATCCTTAAATTAATTTTTTTATTAAAGTAATCTCTAACTTGCAAGTATCTGTAAAAGTCCTGCTTGTCCAGGCCAAATGTATCTCATAAGGTCTCATAACTCATGAAATGTCCATAAGAGGTCACTGAACCGAATGATGCGATTCCTCTCCAAACCCACTGTTTAAATCTCCTATCTAGTGTACACGGTTGAAAGTCTGGGTCGAATGCTATCCAACTTAATATCCCATTATGCTTTTCTAATTGTAATTTCTTAAGTATACTGTGTATTTTTATTTCTAAAGATGTTCGGTGACTAAAATGTTATTTTAATAAATATATCTGTTTATATAAATCTGTTTAAATATAAATGTTATATTTGTTTTCTTCAAATACACCAAAATATATTACCCACATTCACAGAGAAATGAATACAAATATTCATTTTCAAAATGGGGTGTACTCTTATATTGATTAGTGTTGGAGCTAAATTATGCAGGACACCGGCCCTCCATGGCAGAGTTTGCCCACCCCGATATAGACAATAGAACAGTTAAACAGGGACATGCATCCCCATATTAAAATTTTCTGTCAAGTGAGGTCATGTATAAAACTACGATTGGTCTCACGCATTCTAGGGATTTGAATTTGCAGGTCAGAGTTTACCAAGCTTAAACTTTGCAATGCAGAAAACTGAAACTTTGTTTACGAGCTTTGGTTTGCGGTCTGACGCATTCGTGTGCATATGAATGGAAGTCTATGGGGAGAAAAGTCCAGTGTGACCACAGCTATAGACAATAGAATAGTTACACAGGGACCTGTACCCTCACTTTTAGTTGTGCTGGATGAGTTTGATGCAGAAATGCTGGTGTAATTTCACCTGACACTGAGTCTTTTGTTTTTGCAGCGGGTTCAGAGTTGGAAGACAGCGCTTTCGGCTACTTCATCACGGCCTGTGTGGTCATTCTGCTGGCCATCGTCTCTTACCTCGCTCTGCCCAGAATGGTATGATGTAAAATTATGGATCACATCTGTGTTTCATTTCCACTAATCAGTGCTGAGAGTTCTGTTTCCATGTTTGCACACTGAAATCTAAAACGTGTTGTTCTGCAGGAGTTTTTCCAGTATTACTCTGAGAGCAACAGGTCTCGATCCAGCACAGATGAGGAAAACAAAATGGATTTATTGAAACCAGGTAATCTGCAGTGTTCTAGTTATCAAACTAAATAACCTATTAGACCTTTAAATCCAGTTTTGCAACCAAACATTCATTTATTTTCCTTCGGCTTAGTCCCTTTATTCATCAGTGGTTGCCACCGCAAAATGAACCGTCATATACATGTTTTAAGCATCGGATGCCCTTTCAGCTGCAACCCAGTACTGGGAAACATCTGTACACACTCACATTCACACACACACTCATACACTATGGCCAATTTAGTTTTTCAATTCACCTATGGCGCATGTGTTTGGACTTCTTGCTGTGAAGTGACCGCTGAGCCACCATGACTCTGTAACCAAACACTCAGCATTTTTTATGTTTGCCTGCTCTCTCAATTTAATTTTTTAAATTAATTTTGTAACATAAACTATAAGGTTTTTATCTACTTTACCTTTAGTGCCCTAAAAACTGTTTTATTTTAATATTAATCATGTATTAGAATTTTATATTGAGTCTTATTTTTTAACTTTTATTTCAATTGAGTGCTGATTGAGTTATTTTCTTTTGTAATTTTTTTACCTATATTTACTGTGGTGTATATATTATTTATACATAATATATAATGTTTTTTATTATCTTTCATTTAAGTAATTTAAAAATTATTTTACTTTAAATAATTTAATTAAACTGTTTATTTGAATTAATTTTAATTCATTCATTAATTTTTCTTCGGCTTAGTTACTTTATTCATCAGTGGTCGCCACAGCAGAATGAACCACTAACTTATCCAGCATATGTTTTACACCGCGGATGCCCTTCCAGCTGCAACCCAATACTGGGAAACGCATCATACACATTCATTCACACTTATAAACTATGGCCAATTTAGCTTACCCAATTCACCTGTAGTGGATGTGTTTGGACTGTGGGGGAAACCAGAGCACCCAGAAGAAACCCACGCCAACATGGGGAGAACATGCAAACTCCACACAGAACTTGCCCACTGACTCACCCGGGGCTTGAAACAGCGACCTTTGTGCTGTGAGGCGACAGTGCTGACCACTGAGCCACATGAAATCAAACACTTTTTTTTTTTTTTTTTAAGAGCCCTAATTTTTTTACTTATTTATTAAAAAAAAAGCAAACACTCAGCATTTACTTTTATTTTTGTCTGCTCTCTCAATTTAACTTAATTTAATTAACATTTGTTTTGTAGCTTTATCTAGTTTTTTATCTACTATATCTTTACTGCCCTTAACTATTTATTTTATATTACATCTTATTTTTTTACTTTTATTTTAATTACTTGTGTGCTAATTGAGTTATTTTCTTTCATAATTTTTTAACCTATAATTGCGTGCGTGCATGCGTGTGGGTTTGTACGTTTGTGTATATAGTGCTCAGCTTATATGAGTACACTCCATTGTGAAAATGAATATTTTTATCCATTTCTCTGTGATTATGGGTTATATATATATACACATTGGTGCATTTGAAAAAGACAGATTTATTAAACAGATATATTTATTAAAATAATATTTTAGTCACAGAACATCTTTAGAAATGAAAAAAAAAAAATATATATATATACATACATACATACATGTATACATATATATATATATATATATATATATATATATATATATATATATATATATATATATAAAATGTTTTTTAAACTTTAATTTAAATAATTGTATTAATTTAATTTATTTAAATTAATTTTATTGATGCATTTTAATTAAATTTGTCTTATTTTTATTTTTTAAATTATGCTAATTGTGTTGTTTTCTTTTGCTATTTTGAACCCTACATTGACCATATGCCATTATATATGAACCACACATGATTTTAATTTGTACATTTTTTTATTTTCATTTTTTATTTGATTTGATTTTAACACTGAGTGTTCTTTTTGTTTTGTTTTAACACCTGGTATTGTTATTATTTAACTGCATAAACAGTAAGTCCATTAAACTGAAAAATTGAAGTAATAATTACAGAGGTCTGGCTTTGTGTCCAAGTCATTTAATCAGTTTTAAATCTTAAATCCAAAGTTTTAATCCTAAATATAATACTGATCATTACTAATTTGTGTTCTCTGCTTATAGAAGGTCAGGCGGAGAAGAGACCAGTCCTGAGCCTGACTGAGGAAGATTCCAAACCCACCGTCTCAGTGTTCGCCATCTTTAAACAGGTAAAAAAAATACAGCCAACCACACTTAAACATCTCTTATCTTCAAAGATGAGAAGTGCCACATTATTAAACCTATACATTTGAAATGCTCTAATGTTATCAGACAACGATTTTTATCTGGAAAGACTTTAAAGCGGACCTGTTAAGTAGAAATCACTTTTATAAGGGGTTTAAACACAGTCGAGTGACAAGTCTGTGAATACAAGCCGCTTCTAATGAATAACATTTATTCATTCCTATTTTTTAATAATCACACTTGATGACCAGTCTACAGAAACACTTTGATTGACATTCTCCTTTTATACGTCATCAGAGATCACCATCTCATTAGCATAGAATGTTAGTCTTGTTCTTGAATCTGCCACTATGCTGACACGGGGATTTGTAGCTCCGCCCTCTTTTGAAAAAGAGCACAATCTCATTTGAATTTAAAGTGACAGTCACCAAAACAGCACAATTTGGATCAAAGCCTAAAAGGGGGACTTTCAAAGAGTTAAAAAACATCATTTGCGGGTTATAATGAGCTCAAACTTCACAAACACATTAGACTTTTTTCACATATTATAAAGAGGTCCTCAGGATTTCTCCTTCATTGGATGCTTTTGAATCTAAGTTAAAGACTTATTTTTGCTCTCTTGCCTTTGAGTGACGCATGCATGTTATTATTTTTTTAGTATTATTTTATACATATATATTTCCTTATTTTTTTTAATACCAGTTTTTATTTATTTATTTTTTATTTTATTGTAAAGCACTTTGGATCAACTATGGTTGTGTAAAATTGTGCTCTATAAATAGTGTTTGTCTTGCCTTGCCTCTTTTTTTTATTATTTTTTTTAGATGAAATATATTTAAATGTGACTCATTAAAAAATGTAAATAAAAAGTAAATCTTATAAAACTGTCTAAGTAACTAGATTTTAATCTTATGTATTATTTATTGCTGTTGATGCCTTTTAAAGGGCCATGAAACCCCCTTGTTTTAGCAGGGTGTTTTCACACCTCTACTTTAGAAAATGTCAGAAAAGTGGGCGTGTCAAGCTCTGTTTAGGGGGGAGTGTCAGAGGAACAAAAGAGGGAGTGTCTTTTTGGGCACGCGCTGAGTTTCAGAGTCGAAACACACACACACACACACACACACAGTGGAGAAAGTGGCTGTGTTTACTTGGACATCAGTAATCAAATTATTTGCCAAATTATTAAATGGTGGACTTTAACTGCAGTTTGGCTCTTTCATTCAGGAATTTCATTCATGCCCCTCGTGACAAATGAGATATTTCATTAGAAGAGCTGCTCTAAGCGTGTATTTCTTGTAATGTTTGTTACTGCATGGCAAATGAGAGAAACAAACCCTCCGCATTTCTCTGTAAATTAGATGCACTCGGCAGGTAGTGTCAGAAAGCTGCATGTGTTATTCCGGTCACAAAATGCAGTGAAAATCCTACACGACTGTAATAGTTTGGTTGTGGTGCTAACATGTTTACACTCTGTGTAATAGTTAGTTCGATACAAACAAACTGAATAAAGAAAGAGCACTGGTCGCACACTTACCAAATCTGTAGAGACAGGACAATCACCAGCAACTAGAGCCACGTCTTTATTAAGAGGAGACAAGCAGCAAATCTGCATCTCACCATTTGCAGAAAAGAAAAGCTCTCAGTTAAACAATGTTCCTAGACACTTAAGTTATTATTGTCGCGCGTCACATGTACTGTAATCCACACGTGAGTCCAGCTGCACTCTCATAGAGAGAAAATGAAAACAAAACCTTCATTGCAGCAAATTAAAAAGGAACACTGCACGCTTGTTTTGCCACAGTTTGGCGTCTCTCTGCTGTCTAAACACTGTAAAATTAATGAATATTAATGAAGTTGCACAATAGAGCGCGCTGATTGGTTTGAACCAAGCCTTACTCGTGCATTAATGCAGCACACTCGGAGAAGTAATACGGTACTCCCAGGTACAGACGTCCAGTCTACACGCTGGAATACACGCTAAGATCTCATGACCGTGACGCAGTTTCAAAAATTTGTTTCAAACCGGAAGTACTAATTTGCTCGAAATAACACAAAAACAACCAATTTTCACTTTTTAGGGAGATATGTGTCCTAAGTGTTTTTATTAGTGTGGGACACATATACGACTGTCAACGGCTCAACATGCGTTTTGGTGTTTCGTGACCCTTTAATGGTTATGAATAACTTTTTTATTACAGTAAAGTGATATTGGTCAAATGTTTGTAAATTTGATCAGTTTTTGCCATAACATTGTCAGAGAAGCTGATATGGCAGTAAACTCAACTCTCTCTCTGCCACATTATTAAACATCACTAAGCAATAATCCTCTCGAATGCAGGAAGTGTGTGTTTATAATAGTGTGCTTAGTGTGTATAATAACACTTGTGCTCTGTCTCCTGCTGTAGATCTGGGTTATGGCTCTCTCTGTTTGCTTTGTGTTCATCATCACCATCGGCATTTTCCCAGCAGTCACTGTTGAAGTCCAGTCTACCATTCCTGACAGAGGCGCATGGGGTGAGTGTGTTTGCATGGCAACTTATTCAATTTAATTGTTCCTCATTTCGCATTTAAAGACATTAGAAATGCATGAGCTCATTAAGTCTGAATTTCAAGTTCGAAATTTGGAAGTGTGACACGGTGGCTCAGTGGTTAGCACTGTCGGCTCACAGCAAGAAGGTCTTTGGTTTGAGCCCCGGCTGGGTCAATTGGCATTTCTGTGTGAAGTTTGCATGTTCTCCCCGTGGGTTTCCTCCGGGTGCTTCGGTTTACCCCACAAGGGGTTAAACCTTTTCCATTTCATTAAGGTGTATCCATATAAATGGCCCACCCTGTAGTTTTCTGATTGCACACGAGCACAGATGCCAAACAAATAAATAAATAAGGGAAAGAAAAGTTCAAGCCATATAGGCAAGGATGTAAGGCTGTTGCATAAAATATTCATTCATTCATTTTCTTGTCGGCTTAGTCCCTTTATTAATCTGGGGTCGCCACAGCGGAATGAACTGCCAACTTATCCAACACATCTGAACTGAGCTAAACTGAACTGAACTGAACTTAAACACTAAAACCTGAACCACACTGTTCCAGTTACTATGACCATTTATGTGAAGCTGCTTTGACACAATCTACATTGTAAAAGCGCTATACAAATAAAGCTGAATTGAATTGAATTGAACATTTTTACACAGCGGATGCCCTTCCAGCCCTTCCGTTTTTTTTTTTTTTTTTTTTTTTTTTTTTTGGATATGATACACAATATGAATACAACAAAGAAATAAATATTAACAAATTTTGTGTCCACTTTTGTAGACTCAAAACAATACTGTCATATCCTGATAAAATAGCCTAAGCTATATTGAAATAATTTACAGAATTAAAAATATCGGATGTAAAATCGCATTTAATTAATAAACCAGTATAAAACAAACAAAAGCTAGCTATAACAATTTAGGTCACACCATTTGAAAGCCATATATAACTTTTATTTTACAAAGGCCTATCTGAAAAAAAAGATTTTAGGTATTTTTTAAAAACATTAAACACCGGAGAAGGTTTAAACTATTATTTATAAAGTATTTTGATGTGATGATATTAATCAAATCGTTCATACAGTGCATTTTGGGTGAGTGAAAGCAGAATCAACCTTTTTTTTTTTCTGTCATGCAGTCCTGCGCAGGGCCTCTTTACAAACGCATCGGGGAAATCTGCAAATACAAAATGTGTTCTGTGTCCTCAAATAAATGTTTATGTGTTTGTATGACGTGGTAAAATTTAAAAAATGAAATTTTAAAACACAAAAACAGCTTTATTAGTGAAAAGCTACTGAGCGCAACGAAATAAAGGCTATATTTTATTACTTGCTCGTATGTGCTGAAATACTTGACACTTTCCTTTACTTAAGATCACAGAATAATATGCAAAATATAGCCTATAGGGAAAAAATTATATGTTTCAGGTCTCTTCGGAGCATGAGAATGTCATAAAATAAATTTTCTACCAAGTTATTACCAGAGAATTTCTGTGGTTTTATATTATGCATGGGTCACTGCGCTGGGTCCCTCCGTTAGTGGCGAGACCACTCGATGTTCGATACCAACAGTCGGTCGGCGAGTAAATGAATATAATGAATGAAAACACACAGGCCTGTGCATATAGACATAGCAGGTAATGCTGTACAGTAACAAGTCATTTGTTTGTTTCGGTTGTCTTCATTTTAATGGTTTCGTGATGATGTGATGGTGTGCTTTATCTGCCTGATTCCTGCTGAAGTGGGCGGGTTCTGCGACGTTTGATTCGGGGGACGTTCTGTGGGCTGGGTTTGCGTGACGTGCTGCGAGCTACTAGCTTGACGGTGGAAGCGCGACATGATTTCAGCCTCACTACTCAACCTCCCAGGCGATTGGCCCTGGCCCAATAAAAGCCCTGACTCGCACTGGCCCGACAGTGGAAATGTGAATGTGTCTGAATATTCTGAGTAGACTCCTCACACCAACATGATCTAATCATGAACGCACTCTTTTCAGCAATCTTCCTTCTGCGTTCACACAGAGCAGCAAATTACCGGTAATGTTACAACTTCTCTTTCCGGAAAATTGCCGGAATGAATTTACTGGTATTTTCAAAAGGGCCTGTTCACACATACAGACCATACATACATACATACAGAAAGCGGCCATAGTGTCCCTAAATACACATACAAACATTATTCTAATGCTGTGTCCAAATTCACTTACTCTTACTACATCCTAAAAATATGTACTTTTTATTTATTTATTTTTTTTGTGAAATTAAAGTACATACTTTTGGGCCTGTAACATAAGCTTTGGGGCATACTACTTTCTCATTAACAGACAGTTTCTTTTTCTTAGTTAAAAGCCAATCATCTCAACAAATCATCGACATTTCATATTTATTACATAAACTATTGAAGAATGGTTAATCTAGCATTCACGAGTCTTGATAAAAAGACGTCAAGCGCCAAACACGTCTTAATAAAAGTTCACGTTGTTGCAGATAAAATATAATGTGGAAAATTCAATTAATCTATATCCCAGTAGGTTAGATGTTACTATTTCTATTATATTTTACATATTATTTACGATCTCATTCAAACATATTTACCTAAGCCTCACTGTTCAATGGTTGGTCTAACCCAGGGCTATTCAATTGGTGGCCTGCAGGCCGAAACCGGCTCCCGAGGCAATTTGTTCCGGCCCTCCTAACAGTGTGACCAAGACATCAAAAATAAATTTAGTCCAGTCGAAAAACGGCCGCTATAGTTATGAAGTGACATGCGTCTGTTAAGTACAGCACAAGCTGCAGTTGAAGGCTGCGCAGAGCACGAGTCACCATAAGCGACTGGTGCGTGCAACTGAAAACATAGGGATGCAATGATTAGCTGATTTCACTATTTACTGCACTTTAATTCGTCACAGTTAATTAATCGTAAAGTCTTCTCTAAGCCGCATTTCTGTTGCACGGAGCAAAACGAAACTGCTGCACTTAAACAAAGTTATGCCAAGTTGCCAACTGTGCGCTAGTTAAAGTACCAGTTAAGTACACCGAGGCTGATGCACACCAGATTAACTATAGCAGCGGCCGTTCCCACATCACGTCTTTTCCGCTTGCAAGTTTGTTATTTCTAATGTAAGAATATATGACAATATGCGCGCACAAGCGGAGCAACACTGCACGCAGTAAAAAACATCTCACAGTGAGAGTGGTGCGTGCCTTTCAGTGCAATGTAAACAAAAGATATGTTACACGAGTTATTATTAAAATGATATGCATGAATTCAGATGACAACTACAATTAATCTAAATAGCTACTTACCTAATATAAAGCTTGAATTTACATTAGACGTGATAGACCGTGAAAGCATTAATATTCTTCAGAATATATATTCGTACAACCAAAATCTATAATTGTTGCATCACTAATTGTTATGCAGTTCAAAAAAATAACATATGAATGTGTCTGAATGTAGAAGGAGCCTAATGCACTGCTTTTGCTGTGCTCTGAAATGCAACATTTGAATATTTGTTAAAAAAAAAAGCCTTTTGTACAATGCACTGATATTATGTAGCTTCAAAATACAATACATTACATTTTAATGTAGAAAAGCACAATGTGGATGTCTTAAGGAAAAATACAGCATATGGGCTCTTATATTCTGTTGTGTTATCACTTGTATAGCAAGTCATATCTCTCCGCCCCTTCGTTTGGGATGTTTTTCCTGAACCGGCCCCCATGACAACCTAATTGAATAGCCCTGGTCTTACCCATCCGCCATGTTTGTAGTTTAACACTTGTTATCCATGCAGGGCTCGAAATTAACTTTTTTACTTGGTAGCACCGGTGCTCCCAACTTCAAAAATTTAGGAGCACCAAAAAAATTTTAGGAGCACCAGAAAAAATTTAGGAGCACCCACCAAAAATGAATGAGCACCGCTGCAAATTGTTTTTTAAAGGATTTTTTTCTATTTTAAAACAACATTAATAGGACTGACAAAAACCAGAAACAACTATCTAACTAAAGCTGCGAAAACATTGATATTTGTAAGCAATAATTCCAAAATGAATGTCTAATAATTAGGCCATAGAATATTAATGATGATAAAAAATGACAATAATAGTAACAATGAATTCCATTTCTCATTATGATACTGCCTTGAATGTGCATGAATGTAGGTTATCTGCTATAAAAAGTCTGTTACTTTATGAAAAATAATTGAATAGTTTGCATCAAACAAAAATGAAGCATTGCAGTAAGAAATATTTATTTTGTACTGCTGTTTTTATATGCATGTCAATTTAATAAATAATATTTCTGCTACAAAACAAACAAAAGATTATAATAAATCATTCAATTCAATGATGAAAGCTGCAAAGCAGTCATCAGTAAATAAATAAAAATAATATACACCTCAAAAAAGAATAGACAAAAGAAAGTAAGTAAAGTCTCACTTCTATCACTCTTTAAAAGTTTTGGTTTCAGTTTGTGTCAATTTAAAGGTTCAGTCTGAGATGATCCTCATTTTTCTGTGTAAGTGGAAAAGCTGGCGAGTCAGCCGACCCAATTCATGAGCAGGCAGAGCAGGATTCTTGCGCTAACCATCGGCGCAATACCGGTCTTTGTTATGAGCCACAGTTTCAGTGTAAACTTAGTAAAGGCGAGCTTCTTTGGCGATGATAAGTACAGTATTAGATTTGACTTTTAGCGCAGTGAATGCAACGCATCGAGATTCGGGCGCTTTCTCCAAGAAGCGCGTACTCGATTGATCTCAGCTGGCGGATCATTATTCACCACGTGACGTGTCATGATCGCTTTCATCTGCGCCTCAACTTTAGGTGGGGTTTGCTAACCTGTGTGCTTTAAGTTTTTACTCTTCAGCCATTTGCATTTCCCGTGGTCATAAAAGCTCCTTCCCTGTCATCTGACAGCGGAATACCTTGAGTGAATGACAGCTAATATGAACCAATATAGCGGCAGGGAAGAGCGATTCAGCACGTTTTTACAAAAAATCAAAACAGGTCGCACTACAACCATTATCTGCAGTCGCACTAATGCGCCCAAATATATTATGAGGTCGCATAGATTAATTTTCGGGCGCATATGCGACCAAAATGGTCGCAATTTCGAGCCCTGCCATGTTTGTAGTTCTAATCGAATTAACGTCCAAAGTGCAATGTATTTTGGGCAATATTAGCATTTGGAGTGTGGATTCTTCTACAGTTCCAGTTTCATTCATTTATTCATTTTCCTTAGGCTTAGTCTCTGATTTATCAGAGGTTGCCACAGCAGAATGAACCACTAACTACATTCACACCCACACTCATACACTTTGGCCAATTTAATTTATTCAATTCACCTATAGCGCATGTGTTTGGTCTGTGGGGTAAACCGGAGCACCAAGAGGTAAACCCACGCCAACATGGGGAGAACATGCAAACTCCACACAGAAATGCCAAGTGGCTCAGCTGGGACTCGAAACAGTAGACTTCTTGTTGTGAGGTGACAGTGCTAACCACTGAGCCACCGTGCCCCTCACAATTCAGATAAATACTCTCCGGGAACCTTTGGCATACTCTTTACAACATACTGTGGTTTTGGACATACTAATTGAATACTTGTTTGGATGGGAAGTATCCAAATTGGGATGCAGCATTAGAAATAACATTATATAATTTGTGTTCATGTGTAAACTGGTGTGTTTCTTTCCACAGAGAAGTACTTCATCCCGGTGTCCTGCTTCCTGCTGTTTAATGTGATGGACTGGGTGGGCAGGAGTCTGACTGCTGTCTGTATGTGGGTATGTGTGTTATTTACTGTTACTCTGCCTCATGCGCGGATCCTGCAGGGTTTTCTGCCAGTCCTAAATCACTTTTCCAGCAGCAAGTCTTAAATTCACATTTTCGTGAGGAGTTGTTTTCTTTTGTTTCATGTTAAAGTGAAGCGAAGGCGTCATTTCTGTGGTTCTAGTGGCTACAGCTTTAATTTACCTCTATTTTGATTAAACTCATGCCATATTTACACAGTTTTGGCACCTGTTGCATCATTTATGTGGCTATAGCAGGATGTGCGTGTCTTTTTTTTAATAGATTATTTAGTCTTTTTTCAGCTTTGGGCAAACATGCCATCAAAAAAGTCTTTAGAATACTATAGGTAAGGGATAAAGTACATCCAGGAGGTTGTTATCGCAGAATAACACCTCACAGGCTTATATGCAGCCTGATGCAAGCTGAGCACAATTATATAATATATTGTCTAAGACTAAAGGCTGTTTTCTGTAAGAACAACCATCCTGGAAGTCGTTTATCCCACTTATTACACAGCTAGTTGCCAATAAACGCAACAATTTAACTCAAAATACTGTTCTGAGTTGTAATAGTTTGAATTAATTCTTTAATTTAGTGCAAAGCTGAGAGAAACGAAAACAGTTGGAGTAGACACAAACCTGTGCATTATTCAGTCACAAGATGGCGCCAAACAGTCATGCAAAGCTGACAACTAATCCGACTGAATAAAGCATACACTAACCTACATATTACATATTACAAGATGATATGTTACAAACACTTGACAAACAAGTAGATGTATATAAATATATATAAATAAATGTGGATGTGAGTATATGGATGTGCACATATTCACTGACGGTCAAGGTGATTCAAGGTTTCTGCATGAGCCTATGTTGTTCAGTGGTTGTTATATCTGAATAACATACCTTGAAATATTGTGATTGACCATTCAGAATCGAGTATTTTATGTTATACTACACAAAAGCAAATATCTGATATAATGTAATGAAGTATGTAAATACGTATGTATGCATGCATGCGTTTATATATGTATATGTGTAAATATGTAATTTGCCACTTGTAAAGTGCTGGAAAAGTTAAATTTGACTTAGGAAAATGTGTAAGAACTCTGAATAATGACTAAGGAGCACATAAAGACTTGTTCTTATAGAAGCATTCAGAGTTCTCGACATATAGCTCTACTGTTTTCCTTTGATTAAAAAAATCACCTTAAATTTTCTTTAGCTGGTCTTAAAGTCTTGATTTTACCTTAATAAAACATGCAGAAACTCTGCGCAGTGCTTAGAGCATCTGCTTTCTGTGTTTGACCGTCTCCTCTGGGGCTTTTCTTGGAGTTACTGTTACAAGATTCCTCCTGAACTATAAAGAGCAGAGCAGGGAAAACAAAATTGAGAGGTTTCTCTGGAAAATCCTGCATCACACTGAAGAAAGAGTTCAGCCAGAAAATATAAATCTGTGTTCCTCCAAACCAAACCCTTATGACTTGCTTTTTCTGTGCAAGTAGATGTTTAGCAGATTCTTGTAAAGCGTCACCAGAGGCTGTAAACACTGAGAAAATATTCTATCAAAGGGATAGTTCACTTAAAAAATGAGAATTGCTTCATCTCCTCGTGGTTTTAGGCCTTTATGAGTTTCTTTTTTGCTGTTTAACACAAAAGAAGATATTTGAAGAATGCTTGCTCATCCATTGACTACCATAAAAATTATTACTAAGGAAATCAATGGAAGCAGCAAGCAACATTTTTCAAAATATCTTCTTTTATGTTTTAACAGAAGAAAGAAACTCAGGCAGGGTTTAACACTAAGGATTTTTTCTACCGGTCCGATCGGCCCAGTGGTTCCGATTTTTACTTTGTTTCTTGATTCTAAGACAAATTAAACTTTGGCCGATCAGGCCAGTAACAATCCTGTCTACTGTCCTGAGTGTCTCTCACGCTGGCCCAGGGCCATCGGGCAGTCATTATTAAGCCTTATCACATTTGGAGCAAGTGAAAGTAAAGGATAGAATTTTCAATTTTGGGTGAACTATCCCTTCATATTGTGAAGTCTGATGATAGCTTTGTGTGCTGAACAGACTTAAATTCATGTTGTTATTCATGCACATTTTGTCAGTTTCACTAAATGATAACTTTAAATGCATCTCACAAGTAATCCATATGACCAGAGAAACATTCACAGTATAGTCGCTTGAATAACTGTTTGAAAACAAGTTGATAATTTTTTATTTATTTATAGATGCCAAAATAATATGCATCACAGATTTTGTCTGTGCTTTTACAAATGTAGAATATACTCTTTATGAAATATTGAATTCATCAGTTATCATAATAGAAGATCTTTATTATAGTAGTATTATTTTTGTAATACAAATGTGGAAGCCATCAGGGTTTCATATATATATATATATATATATATATATATATATATATATATATATATATATATATATATATATATATGAAACCCTGATGGCTTCCACATTTGTATTACAAAAATAATACAGTAGGCTTGGGCGACGTCAAACGTCCTCCCTATTTTACCCTGGTATCCGGTGTTACCGTGCATAATAAAAAAAATATTCTTTAAATAAGGCTTTACTTTTGGCAAAACTTTTGGCTTGTGCCTAAACCATTCAAAAACTGAATACCATATATGCGACCTTAGGCTCGCGGTCACCTGTTTGTCTAATTCGTATTAGTGATCTGTGCATCAAGTTCTCTCTCATTCACACACAAACAGCATCACGTGTGCTTGCTTGCTTTGGAGCTATATTGTTAGACCGTGCGCCTGCTCCCTTTCAAATTACACCAAGAGTTACCGACAGCTCCCGCGCTTTATACGGAAAATTATTCCCGCACCGCAAGAAATCTGGTCGGCTCCCATGGAACAGCAGTGGGAATGCAGACCTCTAGTTTGTATTTACCACGTCTTCCTTCTTGTCCAGTCAAAACCGTATGAGAAAACCAAATGAGAGGCGTCTTTAAGCTGCCATCACCAAAAAAGACTTTTACATAAAGTATTAAATACATCTCAGTAGTTTAGCACTTTCTCCTTGTGTCATTTCATTGTGATTACATGGAACTCATTTATCAGATTTGTTTTATTTTCATGTTTGTTTTGTTTGGGTTTTTACCAAAATCTGGTTCAATTTCATGTGAGCAGCTCCTTTAGAAATATTATTCCCAGGAAAAACAGGACGTGTTCAATACTTATTTACTCTGCTGTAAATGAAGTAATAGGTATAAATTAATGAAATGTAGGATAATATCGTATATTATAGTGTAGTATAAGATGCTACAACTTATATCAAGGATATTTGAGTTTATTAGTATATCAGATATTAACTTATATTAGATATATTTTGTTTTAATAATTGATTGATTAATAATTGTGGCCAACAATGAGTGATTTTGTGTTGTGAAAATGCATAAAAATTTTATTAAAAAAAAAAAAAAAAAAAATCTCAGGAACCATTGGACTTAATCTCTCATAGCACAGTTATAGCATATGCCAGAAAGTTATCATAATAAAATTACGGTAGATTACAAAGTGTTTGTTTGTTTATGCATGCATGCAAATGTAGCAGCAGATATCTAGATTTTATCTCATAGTGCAAATTAAGTACTTTAACTTTTATTTGTTTATTTATGCATGCAAATATAATAGATATAAATGATCCATCCCTTTATAATACAAATATAGTAGATATTAAGAGTTTATTTATTTACTCATTACTTGATATCTACTGTTTGTATGCATATTTAGAGGTTATCATTATGATGTTAAGGTCATTGGTGACGCTACTAAACAAACTCTGAGAACTCAGTAACAGTCAGGGTTTTCCATCATGAAATGTCAGTTTGATCATCTTGATAATGTTGTTTGCATGGTTTACACTAAAGCCAATTAGCATCTATAGGCATGTGGCAGCTCATTTCCTCTCATCAAGGTCAGTGTTTATATTGAATTCAGCCTGTTATCTGGCTTTCTGCTTAAAAATGTCAAACTCATTTACAGCTGATCAGGGAAAACTGATTAAACTATGTAGGGAAAGCTCAGAGGAAATCACTCTGGAAGATCTTTATCGGTGTTGGTGTTTTCAGTGAGCTGGCTGACGCTCATGTGCTGCTTTAATTCACTTGATATATTGCACTATTGTATTTTACACTATATTGTATTATATTAAATAATTTTACATTATTTTATTATATTATTACTATTAATATTGTAGTGTTGTTACTATTGCATAATGTTGCATAATAATATATATTGCATGACAATAATATATTACACGACATTATTAAAAATGTTGTTTTTGTTATTATTATTATTACATTAAACCGTTTACATAAGAGTTTTAATTAAAAGGTGTGTAATTTAATTCACAGGGGGGCTAATCATTTTTTACTTCAACTGTGTGTAAATATGTAATTTGCCACACTTATAAAGAGGGTGGAGGGTGATTGAAAAATGCTTAAATTTGGCTCTGGAAATGGTGTAAATGCTGAATAGTGTGTTTCTGAATAAGAGTTATCTGATTGTCTATTGGTTGGATAAGAGCTGAGTATCATGGGAGAAGTGTCTGCTGCCGTAGATCAGCCTGTACTCGTATGAGGATTGTAAACAAAGTTTTATCCAAGCGATGGCTATAAATTTGCCATATTTATAGCTGGTATTGTCATGGGTTTTCAGTATTTTAAGAGCAAATCTTTGTTCACATGGATGGTCATTTGAGGACAGAATGTGATCGAGATGCTGAAGGATGGATTTTTTTGGAGGGTTTCTCATGAACTGATCAATTTTAGTGGTGAACCAGACTAGGATGGGTTTTATAACCTTTATAGTAGGTCGCTGGTTCGAGCCTCAGCTGGGTCAGTTGGCATTTCTGTGTGAATTTGCATGTTCTCCCCGTGTTGGTTTCGTCTGGTTTCTCCCACAAGTCCAAACACATGTGCTATAGGTGAATTGAGCTAAGCTGTCTGTAGTGTATGTGTGTGAATGAGTGTGTGTATGTTTCCCGGTGATGGGTTGTGGCTAGAAGGGGCATCAGCTGCGTAAAACATTTGCTGGATAAGTTGGCGGTTCATTCCGCTGTGGCGACCCCTGATTAATAAAGGGACTAAGCTAAAAAGAAAATGAATTGATGCATAATTGGGGTTTAAAGAGTGGCATGGTGGCTCTGTGGTTAGCACTGTCGCCTCACAGCAAGAAAGTTGCTGGTTCGACCCCTGGCTGGGTCAGTTGGCATTTCTGTGTGGAGTTTGCATGTTCTCCCTGTGCTGGTGTGGATTTAACTTCAGGTGTTCCGGTTTCCCACACACTCCAAATTGGAGAATTAAATAAACTAAGGGCCTACTCACACTATGCCATCCGTACCGTGCCCAGGCCCGTTTCCCGGATCGTTTGAGAAGTGTGAGTGCGTTGAATCGGGCTCAAGCACGGTTCACTTGGCCGGCCCTGGCCCGGTTGGAAGAGGTGTGCCTGAGCGCGGTACACTTGGGCTTTGGCGCGGTACGCTTGTGTGTGAGCGCGAAACGCGCCAAAGCCCGAAACCGAAAGCGAGACGTGACTTTTAAGGGACTTTTTGATATGGATTTATTAATCATTCTTACTGTTCAGTGATCGCAAACTGCCGTAGTTTATTAAAGACGAGAACTCCTCACAGCACGCCAGCTGCGCGCCTTCAGCAGATCTCCTCATTCCTGCAGCACGAGAGCTTAATGATTGTTTATGAGCGCCAAAAGTGGCGGATCTGTTCGGTAAAATATCTGACTGTGTGTCCCCGCATCCCTAAGGACTGTTTGGCGAAATATTTGACTGCATGTCACTGCATAACAAACGACTGAAAGGATATAACTAGAGAAATCTTCACTGTGCTGCTAAATGAGAGCGTATGGCAAGCCGTTTTAACATTTAAACCTTGTTCTGACTATCCATAAATATATTTAGAGATATAATTATATATTTTGACAAGTCATTATTATAATTCGACTTGTCAGAATGACAATTAGAGATATCTGCAATTACAATTGTACTAGTACGAAATCAGATTGGAGATATCTGCAAATATCTTATGACTAGTCATATTCCTCCATTGACTTCCATTGAAAAATATTTGCAGATATCTCTAACTGAGTTTTGACTCGTCAAAAATCCAATTCAAGATATCTACAACTGTAATTCGACTATTAGTAAATTAATTAGAGATATCTTCAAATAAATTTGTAAATATCTCTAAATATTACGAATTAAAGACATCTCCAAATGTATGACTAGTAAAAACTCAGTTAGAGATATCTCTAATTACAATTGTGCCTAGTCAAAACTCATTTAGATATCTGCAAATATTTTTCAATGGAAGTCAATGGAGGAATATGACTAGTCATAATATATTTGCAGATATCTCCAATCTGATTTCGTACTAGTACATTTGCAATTGTAGATATCTCTAATTGTTATTCTGACTAGTCGAATTATAATTATGACTAGTCAAAATATAATTAGAGATATCTCTAAATATATTTATGGAGTCAGAACAAAGATTTAAATGCTAAAAAGGCTTGCCATAGAGAGCGCTTCTGAACAGCGCAGCAGCGATGACGTAAGCGTGCCGAGGCCCGATATGGTGTGAGCGCGGGCCGTCGGGGGAGACGGGAGGGGGGACAAGCGTGCTTTGGCCCGGTTCGAGGCAACTGTACCTAGTGTGAGTACGGCCTAAATTGGCTGTAGTGTATGAGTGTGTGTTTGAATGTGAGAATGTATGGGTGTTACCCAGTACTGGGTTGCAGCTTGAAGGGCATTTGCTGTGGTTTTTAAAAAAATTATTTAATGTGTAATAATGATGTAATATATAATAATTTAACAATAGTAATAATAATAATAATAGTAACAGCATTATCATCGTCATGTAATACTAATAATATAATATAAAATTATTTAATGTAATGTAATATATAATAATGTAATGTAGAAGTAATAATAATAATGGTAACAGCATTATCAATAATGTCATGTCATAATATTGCAATGTAATTTAATATAACCAATGGTTTATTCCTATTACAGTAATGAACGGGATGCAATACATTTCCATGCATCTTATTTTTTGTATTCAGTTTAAGTCTTACATGTCTCTCTCTCTGTCTCTTTGTTCAGCCTGGTAAAGACAGTATCTGGCTGCCCATCCTGGTGATTGCGCGTGTAGTCTTCGTTCCTCTCTTCATCCTCTGTAATGTTCAGCCCAGAAGTTTCCTGCCGGTGGTGTTTTCTCATGACGCCTGGTACATCATCTTCATGATCTTCTTCTCCTTCAGCAACGGATACCTGGCCAGTCTCTGCATGTGCTTCGGGCCAAAGTGAGTACCAAAACACATCCATTCAGAGTAAAATATGTAGTCAGCATCTAGATAACACATTTTAGGTAATGCAGTCATATTCTAAAGTATTTCTAAAGGTGCTGTGGACTTAAAATTTTCCCCGGATGTTGATAACAACCAAATAAAAAAATTCTATATATGCAAACAAATCTAATTAGTTTGAAATTAAATGTTTCCCAGAGATGGGTTGCAGCTGGAAGGGCATGCGCTGCGTAAAACATGCTGGATAAGTTGATAAGTTTCAATCCTCTGTGGCGACCCCTGATTAATAAAGGGACTAAGCCGAAAACAACATGAATGTAAATTAAATAACCCTGGGAAAAAGGTATTGAACACATGAAGAAAAGGAGGTGTAGAAAGGCAGTGAAAGCCCAGACAGCAGCCGAAATCTTTCAGTAGTTCTTCAGCAAAGTGTAAATGAATATCAGCTGCTTCTGTCCAACATCTACATCAGCAGGAGAATGAAGATGAAACCAGGGTGGACATTTCAGCAAGACAATGATCCAAAACACAGCCAAAAACACTCTCAAATGCTTTCAGAGAAAGAAAATCAAGCTGTAGAATGGCCCAGCCAATCACCTGACTTAAATCCAATAGAGAATCCAAAATAAAGCTCAGATTTGATAGACGAGACCCACAGAACCATCAAGGTTTTGACACAATGTTTGTCCTCCCCGAGCAATGCATGCGACTTTGTTCTCCAAATGAGAGGCGTCTTTAAGCTGCCATCACCTAGGACTGGAATTGGAAACCACTGTATTAGATGATGAGCTAAGTGCATTTATAGGTGATCGCTTCAACTTAAAGTTTGGAAAACCTCAGTTCTAACGCCTATTCACATAGGGCATCTGTGTAAACAATTTCCATTCATTTTAAATCGAGTGCCTTCAAGCATTGCCAAACTCAAATGTGGATCCATCAAGACATGTTAGATCCGTTTTCAAGCACCAACGCAGGCGTCAGCCAATCAGATCGCTTTAAGCAAACATTAGTGCAGTAGTTTCTCCCATCACTACTTCAAGACGTCTCCTAATGTTTTATGTCTGTCCCACAGGAAAGTGTCCCAGCATGAAGCCGAAACCGCAGGAGCCATCATGGCCTTTTTCCTCTCTCTGGGCTTGGCTGTGGGAGCCGCGTTATCCTTCGGTTTCCGGAACATGATCTAGAACCGTGGCCTAGTTCTCAGTGTGACGATGAAGAGGAGGAACTTTGAATCCCAGTGCACACTAAGCCAGAGAGAGTGTTCATACTGCACATTTATACATAACATCATTCACATGTTTGTCCCTCTTGAGCCAGCAGGAACAGACAAGAGAGACTCCAGAATAACAATCATCATCTGCTAAAAACAAGCCAAAATTTATCTCCTTTTCTTTTTTTTACGTCCTTTTTTGTATATGGTTTTAAATTGCCAATTCAGTATTTAGCAATAATGTATAGCTTAGGTTAACCCCTTTGAGTTTTAGTTCTTTTTTAAATGTTTGTATAGGTATTAACGGTTTTATTTGTTTCGTTTTAGACATGCAGCTATTAGGGCAGCAGTAGGTCACTGCGAAAAATTAGTTGATGAGTATTTACAGTACTTTCAGTTATGAATATAAAACAGTTCTTAAATTAAGATGCATTTACTTGTTTTCTGAAAATATTAGTGTTTGCGCTAACAGTTTACTTGAAGGGGTGTTTGCAAGACTGTTATTTAAGGTCCTATGATGTTTTTTTAGATGTTAAGATTTCTATAAGATAGTGTTGCTCCAAAACAGTCACATAATTTGCATTTAGGAGATATAAAACTGATATAAACATGTACAGCTTGTAGTTTGTCACTTCCACATATATGGAGCAACGATTTTTTTTTCATGTCACCTCATGCTTAAGTTTCTCATCAAATCTTGACCAATGAAAAAACTCCCTAGTTTCTGACAAGCCCCGCCCCCTTCATGGCGCTTTTCATTTGATGCACTTGAGCTCAGTCTCTCTCATTGGCAGAGCAGTGATGAAACGAAAAACTATTGGCTGCTTTTATTTAAAGGGGAGGAGCTACCCTCTCCGTGTTTTTGTTGAGATTACATCAAATGAAACACTTCACGGGACCTTTAAACATTTATAATCATGATATGACGCGTCAAGAATGTGAATGAGAATGCTTATGACAAGTATTAAGTGTCCTTTGCTCAATTGTCATTTTTTTATGACAACTTGACATAAATACAGCACAGCCAGCCTTCATTTTTGTCTTGACAACTTGACGTGACCTAGACATAATAACTTGTCATAAATCTGTCATTAACATGATTGTCCTGAAGCTATTATAGATGCATTTTGAATATTTTTCTATATATTTCATGTTTTCTATGTCACTGTATTGTTTTCATTAAAAGTGTCATTAATATTAGTTTCATTAAAAGCGTCTGTTATATTTTTTAACAGCATCATTAATATTTAAGGACATTTTAATGACATTTAGCTTGTACCACTATAGTTGAGGTCAAAATAAATATTCATGACACATTATGGATTCAAGACAATCATGTTTATGACAGATTTATGACATGTAATGTTTTCTTGGTAATGTCAAGTTGTCATGACAGGCAAAAACAGGTTGTGAAGTATTCATGTCAAGCGATGTTATCTTTGCATTTAAAATGTCATAAGCTAATGACACTTAATACCAATTATAAACGTGCACATTCAGATTCTTGACACGTGTCATGTCATGATTATAAAGGTTAAATGACTCTCTTATGAACACCCTTTTAAGTAAAATGTTAGCATTTATGTCAACTTGGTCAGAAATAGTCTGACTAGACCCAGAGCCTGTTGACATATCTTTTGATTTCTGTCATGACAGCGCTGGGAGAGATTGAGTATGGTATATAAATATGTACATGGCATTGTTAATATGTTTGGTCTTGGGAGAATAGTTCTGCTTTAAACATAAACAATTCATTTTGAAAGTTTTTTTCAGAAACATATTCAGAAAATGTGTTTTGATTTGAAAATGTTTGGATATTTGGGTTACACTTTACATAGAGCTTGTATTAGTTAAAGGATAGGTGTCAAAGTCAATTCCTGGAGGGCCGCGGCTCTGCACAATTTTGCTCCAAACGAGTCATAAACACCTTCATTAGTTTGATCAGCTGTGTTTGATTAGGGTTGGAGCAAAACTGCAGAGCTGCGGCCCTCCAGCAGTTGACTGACGCTTATGAGTAAATGTATTTATTAACATGAACTAAATTCATTACAGTATTTGTTAATGATGCACTGATACCAGTATCGGGTTGAAACTTGGTTTTAATACTCGTATCGTACATGAAATGCCAAAAACACGCACCGATACCACTCAACTATGTGGAACTACCTGACTTCAATGTATTAACGGATCTATTATATATTAATAGCTTAGTCATTATAAACAATCCGTTAATAAAATACATTATTAACAAATAATCTGTCAAAAAGATCTGTCCATGCTTAATGATAATAAGCTTAATAAGGTCTATTGATTTACAGGGTTATCAACAATCCGTGTATATATTTGACTTGGAATAGCCCTCTGTTAAAGATTTTGTTCATCCTTGCTACAGGCAAAAAAAAAAACCTCCTTTCAAATTAATTGCACTTTCATTAATACCAAGTAAGAAGTATCGGATTCGCTTCTCGATTTCAGCGATTACACCAATTAAAATACTCCTACTGGTATCGGTTCATCCCTTGTATTTATTCATCTTTGTTAACATTAATTAATGAGGGGGAAAAAAATCTATATTAGTTCTTGTTAACTCAGTGCATTAACTAATGTTAACTAGCATGAATTTGAATGTTAATAATGCATTGATAAATGTTCAACTCGGATTATTAAATGCTATATAAGTAGTGTTTATTATTTGTTCATTTTAGTAAGTACAGGGTGGGCCATTTATATAGATACACCTTCATAAAATGGGAATGGTTGGGAAAATTAACGTCTTGTTTCTGGTACATTAGTATATGTGAGGGGGCAAACTTTTAAGATGTGTGGTGACCATGGTGGCCAATATCAGGTTGGCCATCTTGGATGGTGTGAAGATAGAAGATGTGCAGCACCTGAAACTAGGGATTCTGGGAGCCTGTGCTGGCATTTCTCCAGCGGTGTTGCTATCAGTGGGAGAAGAGGGTTGCATTGACAATCCAACACAATGGGCAGCACATTGAACACATTTTATAAGTGGTCAGAAACTTGTAAATAACTCATGAAAGAATACAGTTACATTAAAACCAAGCACGCCATGGTTTTTCTTGTGAAATTTCCAATGAGTTTGAGGTGTCACATGACCCTCTTCCTATTGAAAAAAACAAAAGTTGGATCCAAGATGGCCGACTTTAAAATGGCCACCATGATCACCACCCATCTTGAAAAGTTTGCCCCCTCACATATACTAATGTGCCACAAACAAGACGTTAATATCACCAACCATTCCCATTTTATTAAGGTGTATATAAATGGCCCACCCTGTATATTAACCAACATTAATGGAATCTTAGAGTAAAGTGTGACTTATATTTGTACTGAAAAACAAGACATTAGTTTGCAGTGGCTCTAGAGAAATTGTACTGTATAACATCATTAAAGGGCCCCAATTACTAATGGCATTTTGAATGTTAAAATCAGTTCAGATGTCTGCTGTTCATGTTGTTCGCTGCATGTGTTGGATTTAATCATGTTTTAAGTAGTATCTGGCCTGAGTGCACTGAATGAAGGTTTATCATTTTAAATGAAATCAAACGTGAAGGCCTAAAAATGTTACATTGACATTATTATTATTATTTATACAATTGTTTTATATCAGCTTTTTGTATGACATGTATTTTAATGCAGCCTGTATGATTCTAACACCATGTACGTGCACAACTTGCTTTGGTGCCTTTTGAATGAATTTTCTTTTTCAAAAAACTGACAGAACTGAAATGTGTGGAGTTGAAGGGCTGGAAATAAACATGTTTCTGTTTGTACATGGATGGTGTTGTCTATCCTGCACTAAAAACACTCCTCTGTATCTCAGCAGACTCGTAATAGAGTTGGTACAAAAAGGTAATCACACATGAAAAATACAATAGTAATTTATAATACATACTACAGTGTTTTTTTAACCAATAAGGAGTAGTATTTGTAGTATTCACTTCAAAATGGCGGAATCCGGGTCTGTTGCTCTTGGTCATTCTAAGCTCTTTGCATAAAGTTAAATCATAACAGTTACCATGGTTTCTATTTCAAACTATAGTAAACTAAAGTTTGAAACTATAGTTTAAAATAGAAGATGAGTGGGCCTCGCTACTCCCACCCACCATAACCCTCGCAGCGAGGTCCCACTACCGGCCCCCCGTGTTTCCCTGAGGGTCCTTGGGGGTTGTTTGCTCCCTGCCTAGGGCTCAAAGGCCGCCTCGCCCCAGGGAGTGCACGAGAAGACCGGGCGCCAGGCCGTGCCAGTATTCACTGGATGTTGCTCAGCGGCACATTTCAAGCAACAAACACGTAATGTTCTTCGCGATATTATGTACGCAAACCGCAAGGAACTACAGCACAGACGGGCCCGGGTGAAGCTTCACGAAGCGGACTTCGTGAGATTGGCGTGGCTCCACTCGTACCGTCGGTATTGAACTCACCTTGGTCAAGTTCAAACAGCAACACCGAGCAAACTGACAACGCTGACAGAGAGCACACGAGCTTTATAGGAATGCATATGCAAATTTTTACAAGGCACGTCACTGTTGTCTCGTTGTCATAGCGAGCGCTGAAGAGGGCTCACCTGATTGGAGGATACAGACTCGGGAATCTGCGTCACGGCGAGTTGCCGTCTGCTGTGGACAAAAATATATTAAATATATTCAATATATATTTTTACATTTTTGGTGCTGTGTAATATTCGGAGATGCAGTAGAATATGGAGACAGATGACAGATGTCCATCACCCTTTTCTGATCACAGATGCATCTCGATAACTATTCCTTTTTTAGATACTGTTAACTTATGTAGAATCAATTCTTACTGGAAATTGAATTGTTCATTGCCCAACTATAAAGAAGTAAATGAAAAAATCGAATTTATAATTTGCAAGTACTGTAAAAAAGCAAACGAGGAAAATGTTTTTGGAAAGAATTGGGAGTTAGCAAAATATGAAATTGGAAAGTTTTTAAGAACATTTAGCAGTAAATATGAAAATTAGAAAATGAAAATATTATAATATGCAAAATTTCCGATTTTTTATCTAAAACTGTTTTATCTGATAGTGAAAAGGTTGAATTTGCCCATTATCAAAATAAATTAGATGAAATCTATCAGAAAAAAGCAGAGGGAGCATTTATTAGATCACGGAAAAGATGGTTGGATGAAGGTGAGCAGAATTCTTCTTATTTTTTTTAGATTGGAAAAGCAACAACAGCAAAAAAAATCTAATTGAAAAACTTATAATTAATCAATCATTATGTGAAGACCAGAAGACTATTGCTAATTTTTGTGCCAAGTTTTATAGTGATTTGTACACCTCTAAATTTAATAAACAAAATGCTTTAGATTTTTTCGAAACATTATCTTGTATAAAAAAATTGTAGAGTGCTGATCAGGCTTTTTGTGAGGCTCCAATCACATTAACAGAAGTCGAAGAAGCAATTAAATCATAAAAACTGAATAATCTCCTGGCACTGATGGCTTTATTTCAGAATTTTACCATATGTTTAGTAAAAATATTGCTCCATTCTTGTTAAGCGTTTATAAGGAAAGTACAGATCACTCTTTTCTCCCACCTACTTTATGCCAAGGTGTGATTACGCTAATCCCCAAACCACATAAAGATCGAAATTAAGTAGATAATTGGCGTCCAATAACTTTGTTGATCCTAGACTATTCTGATATGATTGATGGAGACAGTTTCATATTTTTTTTGGATTATTATAAAGCCTTTGACACTTTAGAACATGTTTTTTTTATTTCAAGCGCTTAAAGAAATTTGGTTTGGTGCTACTTTTTGTAAAATAATTAAAATTTTATATAAAAATGTAAATAGCTCTATTAAGTTAAGCAGTAGTACTTCCCCAAGATTTTTTTTTACATCGTGGAGTAAAGCCAGGGATGCCCAGTATCACCTTATTTGTTTTTAATTGCAGTGCAGTTTCTTAATTTACATATTAAAAGGAGTAATTTAAAAGGATTTACTATTGGAAGTACAGATCTGATTATAAGTCAACTAGCAGATGATACAACATTTTTTTTTTTTATTGTCATGGAATTTTTATTCTTGCAAATAGCATTTTACATTTTAATAACGATCCACAAAACAATCCCCAAATAAAACAATCAACAACTACAAATGAATGAATAAATAAAATGAACAAAATAATAAAAATTAAATAAAATACAAATATAGAAGAAAAAAAAATTACAATTACAAGCCATATATATACATACATACACATGTACCTTCACTCAATCCACATCTAAGGTTTTTAAGTGATTAAAGAATGCAATAAATTGTTGCCATTTTTCAAAAAAATGTTCTCCCCTACCTCTGATATTGTATTTAATTTTCTCAAGTTTTAAAACGAAGACCAAATCTTTGAGCCATAATGAAATAGAGGGGGGTTGTGGGGAGGTCCAAGACAAAAGTATTCTGCACCTAGCGAGAAGAGATGCAAAAGCCACAATGTCAGCGTGTCTCCGGTTTAAAGGTTGACACTGAGAGGGAACACCAAAGATCGCGATTAAAGGGCAAACAGCTAACTTGACCCCCAGAATATCTAAAACAATTTTAAAGAAAGTAAACCAGTAATTTTGCAACTTGGGACAAAATACAAGCATATGACCAAGGTTACAAGGTGATAGTTTACACTTATCGCACATATCAGAAACATTGGGATACATTTTAGAAAGTTTGGCCTTTGAGAGATGAGCTCTGTGTATTGTTTTAAATTGTATAAAACTAAGTCTAGCGCATGAAGTGGAGGTGTGCACATCGTCCAATACTGCACTCCAGTAGTCAACTTCAAACTCTAAGTCAAGTTCCTCTTCCCAGGCCCTGATAGCTTTAATGTTATGAGAATTATCCTTTGGCAAAGCAACATTGTTTTTAAAAGATTAATCTCAAGTGGCGGCTGCATTAAATACTCTACAAACATTTTCCAGTGCATCTGGTTTAAATCTTAATTTAAATAAATGTGAATTACTTCCCATTAAAAATTGTGGTGTTTCCTCAATTTGTGGAGTAGCTGTTAAAAACTCAGTATCTTACCTTAGCTTAAGTATAACTAACGGTAAAAATAGATGTGATGATAACTTTAATCCAATCGTTGCAAAAACTAAAAGATAATTGATTAGTTGGCTTCAAAGAGGTCTGTCTATTAAAGCAAGAATTTTGCTCACCAAAGCAGAGGACCTGTCTCGTCTCTCCTATGCAGCTCAATCTCTGCACGTAGATGAGCCTACAAGTAAACTTATAGATAAAACTTTAACAGACTTTGTCTGGAAAAATAAATGCCACTATATGAAAAAGACTGTTATAATAAATTTGTATAATAAAGGAGGTCTTAACTGTATTGATTTCTGCTCTTCAAATTATACTTTCAAAATTAATTGGCTTAACCAGTATCTACATAAAGAAGACTCAATTTGGAATATTTTGGAATATTTTCTTTTGTTGGAGGCTTTTAATTTTTATTGATGTGTAATTATAATATAACCAAAATTCCTGTTAAACTTTCAAATTTCCATCAACAAGTACTTCTGGCCTGGACTATAATTTATAAACATCATTTTACTCCTCACACATTTTCTATTTGGAATAAACAAAATTTTTAAATAAAAATAAATATTTGTTTTTCAGTGATTGGTTTAACAATGGTTTGCTTTTAGTTAGTCAGTTATTTAACAACAGAGGTTTTTTTAATGAATTACTTTGAATTTATTTCTGCGTATAACATACCAGTAAGTCCCAAAAATTCGCCATTGTTATGGGAGCTATAACATCAGGAATTACTATGCTCTTTAAAGGTAGCATTCATCTCCCTCCTAAAAAAGTGTAGCCTTCTGATCCGACAGAAACGTTTATAGGTAAAATTTGTTTTTCAAACAAAAAAGAAATGACAAAATTAGATTGAAAAAGTTGCTGCATTGTCCCCTGTAATCTCTTATTGGAATAATATCTATAGAGATTTGATATGGGAAAAATATGGTCTTTGCAACATAAATATTTTCTCACCAACAAGGTCAAAGAAGTGTCTTTTAAATTGATCAACAAATTTGATCCTATAAAACTATTTTTGAAAAAGTTTAATTCTAATATTGATGTAAAATGTTCATTTTGTCAATTTCATACTGGAACTGTTTTTCATTTATTTTGGGAGTGTAATTATGCTGTACAATTTTGGAAACATATTGGATTATTTATTAATGATAATATACAACAAGATGTTTCTGATACTTTTAAAGAAATTGTTTTTGGTTATTATGAATCTGCCCCTACTAAGAGAAATGCTTGTTTTGTTATAAATTTAATTTATTTTCTTTGTAAATTCCATATCCACAAATGCAAATTTACTAATACTAAACCATATTTTCCTGTTTTTTTGCAAGAATTTAGTCATTATATACAATTAATTTCATTATCTAAAAATAAGAAAGCAAACAGAACTATTTCATTCTGTAATGACTTTAATTTATGTACTGTTCTTGATTCTTAAATGTCTTACCCTCAAGTTTACATCATGTTCTTTATTCTTTTTTTTCTGTCTTTCTCTCTCGTATCTCTTTTTTCATTGACAATGTAATTCATATTCTGTATTGTAAACAAATATTGCTACAAACTTGTCAACTGTTTTTTTTTTTTTTTTTGCAAAAAATCAAAATAAAAAGTTTTCATTACCTGACTTATTTGGAGGAATACTTTGGTTTGAACTAGGTTTGGACACCACATTTTTCTTCTGATTCACAGTAAAACAGCAGGTCTGAGATCAGCTGAATGTCGTACCTCGGGTCTGAGAGAAAAAAAGCAATCTCAGTCCACTTATTTGGTCCACATGAATGCGTGGGGTTCACACAACAACTCGAGTTTATTAAAATATTCCGCACAATTAGACAAACTGACCTAGTTTTATTTTAATTTAATAAATCCTGACACGTGTGAAAACATCAGATACTTTACAAGATGGTTAAACTAGCGAAATGTTTGTTGCAAAATAGGGAACTTTGGTTGTTGGTGCATTCTGTTTTATTTACTCCCACAAACAAACAATACTATTATTACGACAGTGTTTCTGAACTATATGATACTATTTACAACACTTTTAAAATGAATGCTACATAATATAGAACGGATAGCTATACGTTGGTTTTTACTAAACTGTGTAGTGTATCCTGTATTAAATTACAATATCGATGAATGTGTTTATAGTTGTTAGGCTATGACGTTAGTAGTTATAGTTGAATATTACCACAACATATAATCAAAGACGATTCAAAAACAGTACTATGACGTGGTATACGTGTATGCAGACACTTAAGCAAAATTGTTACCAAATTAGAATTTTTATTACTCCCACAAACAGTAACGACAGTGTTTCTGAACTATATAGTGTGTAGTAACGTTACACAAAAAACGAATGTTATTATAGTGAACAGATAGCTATACATTAACGTTAGTTTTTACTGCAGTAAACTGTGGCGTATAATGTATTTCCTACAGTATCGATTAATGTTTATAGTTGTTATAGCTAACGTTATTTAGTTATAGTTGTATCATATAATATTACCACAACATATTAATTCAAAGACTTCACTATAGTATGGTTCAAAAACCCTATATTTGCTATGAAGTGGGTGGTTTTACTGTAGATGTGAAGGGTGATTTAGAACTTCTGCTCGATGATTCGTCGATGCTTTTAGGTGAACTGTACTTTCGTTACTCTTTATTTTCAAAGAAGTATATTTCGCACGGGTTGTGATTTATTTTCTGTAAATGTGTCAAGCATTTACAGAAATGTGGGGACGGGTGTCCTCGTCGCCTGGTCTCTGGATGGCGCTGTTTTGAACTCAAATCTCCACAAGCTTAGCTTTTAAATCCCCTGTTGTTCCTGTGACGTTCTGCGCTGCTATGGTGACCAGAGAAGCTAGTTTTGAAGAGCAGATTCACGCGCGAATAAGTATTACATCACATTTCTACAACTACAGATTAAAATGTCGAATTAAACCCACGTTTTGTGTAGTATGCGCACACTGCTTTAGCAGCTCCATCCTCGATAAGACGGATTAGTAAACAAGCTGTACTCACAGTCGCTCAAACGCACGCACCCAGCAGGTATTAATGGAGCGTATAAAGTCAACATCCCCCCTCCTGCATTTAAATTTAGATAATTTTAACTCCCCAGAAGCTGAAGACAGCAGATATGTTCTGACAAGTCCGCGTTCGCTCGAATCCTGTGCAAAACTGGGAGTGAAACCTGTTGATCTGCTGTTCAGATCCTTCACAGAGTTCATCAATGAGAATCAAGGATCTCCCCTGGAGGAGGTGAGCGGATTATTTGAGGAACATGAGAAACAACGAAGAGAGCGACTGAGAATGTGTCGAGAGGAGAGAGAGCGGATCATACAAGAAGACTTGAGCAGAAAATCATCCCTAAAACCATTTACGGCATTGGGAACCATTCAGAATCAATGCGCAGAGTCAAAAACAAAACCTATCGCTGAAATTGATGATAATAATTCAAAACCAGAGACACGTGGTCATAAGTTCCCACACACTTTCAGTCTGGCCGACCTCAGACGTTCTCCCGCAACAGAGCGACGCCTGAAGATCCTCACTGAGGAGATCAGCCGCAAACTAAACATCGCACTCCCTGAAAAAGACCACAAAATCGCTTCGCTGATGCTAGCCAAACATGAAGAACAGGAGATTCGCTTGCGTCAAAGCCAATCTGAGAAGGAGCACCGCGAGGAGGAGCAGAGGAATGAGGAGCTCCGAAGAGCTCACTTAGAGAAAAAGCGTCGGAAACAACTTTTGGAGCACATCCGACAATGGCAGGAGGATTTAGAGGAGCGGAGGAGGCGCAAGCAGCAGGAGGAGGCCATGATTGTGGAGCGGCAAAAACAGGAGGTGCTCCATCACGAGGAGCGCTGGAGGAGATCAGCAAAGGAGCAAGAAGCAAGTCGTAGATTCAAGCACGATTCAGCGAGTAAAGATGCGAGAGAGCGCAAATGTTACCAGGAGAGACTCCTGCGGGAGAAGGAGCGCAGTGAGGAGGCGCAGCGAGAAAAGGAGGTTCATGCGGCGGCTGAAAAAGCAGAGCAAGCATTGAGAAGCAAACAAATCCAGGAGACGAGAGCAAAAAGGAGACTGCAGCAGGAGAATCGAAGACAGCTACTTAAACACCTCCTGCTGAAAAAAGAAGCGGAGGAAAAGGAGCGCGCGGAGAAGGAGATGCAGCTAAAACACTTACAAGACAAGCTGAAACGCTCTGAGATGAACCATGCGCTGGTTTTAGAGGAGAGGGTGGAGAAAATGCGGCAGCATGCGGTGAAGGAGGAGCAGCAGATGCGGATGGCGCTGCAGCGGGCGGGAAGGGAGGACAGGGAGCGGCTGGAGATTAGGCGAACGCTAGTGCAGCGCTGCAAACTGCGGACTGAGCATGCTGTGCTGCACGCGCAGGAGAAGCTGCGAAGCCGAGCTCAAAACATCAAGACGGAGAACCATGAGAAGGAGAAACACCATCGCAGACTGCAGGAGCGAGTGCTGGAGGAGGAGAAAGCGCAGTGGGAGGAGAAATGCACAGCAGTGATGATGAAGGAGGAGCGCAGGGAGAAGCTGCACAGGGATAGAGCTGAGGCTCTGGAGCGGAGCCGGAAGGTGGCCCGCGCCTCCTGCTATATGCGGGACAGAGTGAAGGAGCACACTGCACCACGCACCTTTGACCAGATGGCAAGAGAAGCCGAGCTGACTGCGCAACTGAGCCAGCTGAACTTATGATTAGTGATGATATAAATTAAGCTTGTTTGAATGGGACATTTTTACCAGCAGTGTTAGACAGCAAAGAACCAGCTCTTTTAAAGTATTAATGTTTTTCTTAAAGAGACAGTACACCTAAATTAAAAAGGACTCGCCGTTTACTCAGGTGGATCTAAACCTCTGTGAATTTCTTTCTTCTGTTGAACACCAAACAAGATATTCTTCAGCTGGACTTATGAAGAGTGGGGAATCTTATTTGAAAACTATAATTAACATTACTAATCAATTAATCAATCGCAATCAATTAGCAATCAATGAAAACACAGAAGTGTATAGGCACATTTGTATGAGTGTGAATGAGGGTGTATGGGTGTTTCCCAGTGATGGGTTGCTGGAAGGGCATCAAACTGCCAACTATTACAGTATATGTTTTTACACAGCGCATGCCCTTCCAGCTGCAACACAGTAATGGGAAACACCCATACACTCTCTCATCCACACACTCATACACTACAGCCACTTTAGTTTATTCAGTTCACCTATAGCGCATGTGTTTGGACTGAAGGGGAAACCCACGCCAACATGGGGAGAACATGCCAACTCCACACAGAAATGCCAACTGGCCCTACCAAAACTCGAAACAGCGACCTTCTTGCTGTGACGCGACAATGCTAACCACTGAGCCACCGGTCATACTTAGTTCATAATAGTAAATGTATTACAACCAATTAAAAGACAGAGGTGTAACTGCACGTTGCCACCAGAAGTAATTCATTCATTCATTCATTCATTCATTCATTCATTTTCTTGTCGGCTTAGTCCCTTTATTAATCCGGGGTCACCACAGCGGAATGAACCGCCGCCACCAGAAGTATTAAACGACACATACTGTTTTTGTTAAATGGGTAGCACAATCGCCTCACAGCAAGAAGGTCGCTGGTTCGAGCCCTGGCCTAATCAGTTGGCATTTCTCTGTGGAGTTTGCATGTTCTCCCCGTGTTGGCCTGGGTTTCCTCTGGGTGCTCCGGTTTCCCCCACAGTCCAAACACGTGGTATAGGTGAATTGGATAGGCTAAATTTTCTGTAGTGTACGTGTGTGAATGAGTGTTTGTGGATGTTTCCCAGTGATAGATTGCAGCTGGAAGGCGTCCACTGCGTAAAAATATATGCTGGAGAAGTTGGCGGTTCATTCCGCTGTGTCGACCCCTGATTAATCACTGGCTGCATCACTGTCTCCTCTCCACCAATCAGCTGGTGTGTGGTGTGCGGTCTGGCGCAAAATGGCTGCCGTCGCGTCATCCAGGTGGATGCTGCACACTGGTGGTAGATGAGGAGATTCCCCCCACTGTGTAAAGCGCTTTGAGTGCCCAGAAAAGCGCTATATAAATGTAAGGAATTATTATTATTATTAATTATTAATAAAGGGACTAAGCGTTAAAGAAAACGAATGAATGTTTTTATTAAAGGGATCGTTCACCCAAAAACCTTTTTCACTATTTACTCACACTCAAGTGGGTCTATGTTGTGAAATGTTGTAAAAAAAAAAAAAGCTGCCAACAGAGGAACGAAACCTAAACACGTTTGAAACATGGAAGATGAGTAAATAATGGGTAAACTGTCCCTTTAAGAAAGAGATGTTTGTAATACTAAGAGATTTATCAAACCACACACAGTTAATAAGCCTTTTAGACTGTACTAAAGACAGGCAAAGCACTTATCATGAATTAGTTTATTTATTGACTTTTATTTTATATGATGATGATTTTATATGATTAATATTAATATTTCTTTCTGTAATATCATGTCTGATATGGACTTGGATTTGGACAGAAGCTGACATTGTGCACATTTACCTGGCCCACCTTAAAGTATTTATGCAGATTAATTAAATAAGTCGTACAGTGGAATATTGAATTAATAATCATATTAGTGTAAATGCCATCAAACATAATTAGCATATTTTGAAATGTAAAATTTAGCTTCAGAAGTATTACGACAGTGTTGAAATTTCAGTTATTTCATGTTTTTACATATGACGTGGGCGAAGCAGTGGCGCAGTAGGTAGTGCTGTCGCCTCACAGCAAAAAGGTCGCTGGGTCGCAGGTTCGAACCCTTGGCTCAGTTGGCGTTTCTGTGTAGAGTTTGCATGTTCTCCCTGCCTTCGCGTGGGTTTCCTCCGGGTGCCCCGGTTTCCCCCACAGTCCAAAGACATGTGGTACAGGTGAATTGAGTCGGCTAAATTGTCCGTAGTGTATGAGTGTGTGTGTGAATGTGTGTGTGGATGCTTCCCAGAGATGGGTTGCGGCATGAAGGGTATATGTGCGTAAAAACTTGCTGGATAAGTTGGGGGTTCATTCCGCTGTGGCGACCCTGGATTAATAAAGGGACTAAGCCGACAAGTGAATGAAACATATGAAGTGAACATTACAAATGTGTTTATTAAGCCAAAACTATTAAAAAATATTTCAGATGACTAAAGACAGGCTGTTTGTTCATATGAAAGATTTTATTAATGTATTGTCTTTTATTTGACTCTCAATTAATGTAATAAACACTTCAGTAGCCAATAAAGTTTAAGACTTGTGTTTTTGGAAACGAATCGGGGATTCTTCAAGAGTTCACACTTAGCTGATGATTCATTAAAGCTTGTTTGGCATGCTGTCCCGGGAGAGAGCCCCGAGCTCAAGGGATCCTCAAGCCCGGGGCTTCCCCCCATTTGCATAGCGAGAGGGGAGCCTGAGCTCGGTAGATGTCAGAACTCCCCGGCTGCGGTAGCTAAGGGAACACATGAGAAGGGGGCTAAACAAGTGCTTGATTATTATGCATGATGTATATCTTTAGACGGTGAGAGGAAACCGGAGGACCCGGGGAAAACCCTCGCGGAAACGGGGAGAATATACAAACTCCTCACAGAAACGCCTACCAGCTAGGCAGAACCAGGGCCGGTAGTTTTCTTGCTGTGGGGCTCACAGTGCTAACCACTAAGCCGCCGTGCCGCCCGATCAATGGTAAAGGAGGAGAACTGGGGATGAAGGGGGTTTTCTTCCAAACGAAGATAAAGTGGACTAAAACTGTGGTTCTTTATAGTAGATTAGGGCTCATATGATTGGAAGATAGCGATTAGCAAATACGAGACCGGCCGTGATAAATCATAAGCAAGTGATCCTCTCGAAATTAGTTTATAAACAATGTTCACTTATGTAGAGTTATTGCATGCATAAATGAAAATAAGACTCTATAAACAAAAACTGCATGTTTTAAAGTAAATAAGGGCGGCTCAGTGGTTAGCACTATCACAGCAAGAAGGTCGCTGGTTCAGTTAGCATTTCTGTGTGGAGTTTGCATGTTCTCCCCGTGTTGGAGTGGGTTTCCCCCACAGTCCAAAGACATGCGCTGTAGGTGAATTGGATTAACTT